>NC_057706.1:2682433-2692433 GCF_014466175.1 Vespula pensylvanica | reverse complement strand
GACTTTGTCTCTACGGTTGAGAGTGTATACGAAAGAGAGAGAGGGAGAGAGAGAGAGAGAGAGAGAGAGAGAGAGAGAGAGAGAGAACGTGGGAGTAAAAGAGAAAGAACTGCGATCGATGTTCGCTTATGGAGAGTTCTTTCTTGCTGATGCCCATGTCAAAGGTATCACGGGTGGTTGGAAATTTGGTGACGCTCGGACAGGGTTATTTGTCACTCCTCCGTATCAACACCCTTTTCATTACTTTGCCAACGAGACGAATGGGAATCTCTCTTTCTTCAAGAATTACTCGTCAGCTAGTTAGTATCTGCTAGACATCGGCCAGGATTGTCATAATAACAAATGATAAAAAGAATCGGTCGACCGGTCGCGAATTGAAGTCGATCAGAAAAATTTGTCCACTGCGAAGAATGAAAGATATGTGTATGTGTATATATATGTGTGTGTGTGTGTGTATATACGTTTCCGATCGTCGTTTCGAAAAGGCTCGTAGAGTGGTCGATTAAGCCCGAAGAAAGCGCATGGAACGGCGTAACAGCCGGAAGCGCGGTTCTATTCGAACGGTGGGCTGGCGGGCCGGTAGTACCAGCAAGCTAGCGAGCGAATGAGCGAGTGAGCGAGTGAGCGAGCTGCAAAGCTGCATCCATCGACGACTCGATCGGACCATTTATCAAGCGCGCGCGAGAGAGCGTTGTTGTCGCGCGCACCTAGCAGTCAGCGCGCATAACGCGCTCGGGCCACACACTGCGGCCGAATAAGCGAGAGAACGCACACCGAGCAACGCGGAAACGGTCTGTCGACGCGACATACCCACACCCACGCTTGTCCGTATGCGCACACATACTCGTTCGTTCTCTCCCTTGCCGCCGCCGGGAGTACCGTCGACTTTCAAAGGGTTGACGGATGGTCGCCACGGGACGGAAAGACGACGAGTCCGAATCCATCATATTTTCCGCGTCCGACCATACCACCGCATCGTCCTTGTCCACAGCACTCCCTTAGCTTCCTCGCGAACGTATACACGCCGATTATTCTCTCTCTCTTTTTCTCTCTCTCTTTCTCTTTCTCCTCTCAACCCCACTAGCAATTTTTATTCATATAACTTGATAATGCGAGAAGAAGTCAGCAGACACTGGTCGTCGGTGACCGTTGGTGACTGTCCATTAACTCCGCTTTCGCGGTTTTTCCATATTCTGTCTCTCTCTCTCTCTCTCTCTCTTTCTCTCTCTCTCTCTTTCTTTATCTATCTTTCTGTCTCTCTCGATGCTTTACTCGACGCGCCAGAGACGAAACTTTCCGTGTTGGACACGTCGACGCGTTCTTGTCTCGTTAAATGTTTCTACGTTTCCGACGAAAAATGAGTTAAAGGTCAAACGCGGTCTTAGCCCAACGAATAAACTGATCTTTTAAACGTCTGAAATAACGCTTACATTCGCACTCGTCTGCTCCGGTAAAAAGTAACCGAAAGAAAATGCCAGAGAATCCTTCCCAATTACGTGAACGCGAGCTTTACGTAGGCCGGACGCGGGAGATTGAACCGTCGTTAAGACGCGAACTCTCTTTCCATCCGAATCGTCGTCCAAACCTCGGTGAGATGATTTTTCGAATTGGAAGCGTTCCAAAATCGGTAAACCGTAGGTGTATGTGTGTACGTGTATGTGTGTGAGTGAGTATTCCCTTTGGTATCTACCGGTTGGTTTGTGCTCTCTCGGGGAATACGCGCTTACCAAGGTTTTCCTACGACTTGGCTCGAGTATATCGCGTTCGTCATACCCTATCGATTTGGTCCCTCGATCGAACTTTCGAATTAGAAGGATCGATCGGACCGGGCGACAGACTCTGGTAAACCGCATTTTTAGAGGATCATCTCTCGGAGCCAAAGAGGACGAACCAGGTTCGAACACGTTCGCCATCCTTTCCGGATGTATACGACGTCAGCTTGATTCCAGATCGATCTCATAATTTCGATTGCGAAGGTACGTGGATACGGCAAGGATATAGAAGAGGAGATATATATATATATAGAAAGAGAGAGAGAGAGAGAGAGAGAGAGAGAGAGATAAAGAGAGAAGGTAGGGAAGACACATCGTAGGATAACGGCGACTATCGAGGAGAACGCGGCGTATTTCCATCCCTACATCGGCTGGCTGCTCGGGCTTCCATCGGTTTGTCTCATTTCCGGGATCCAATCTCTCGGCTCGGTGGTGGGCCAACCTGCAGTTCCCATCACCCACATCCACCTATCCACCCGCTCGTATAGCCACCCTCTTTGCTTCGACCGGAGGTTGCCGGCACGCCGCCACCCAACGACGTTTTAGAATAGCTCTCTCTCTCTCTCTCTCTCTCTCTCTCTTTCTCTCGTTCTATATATCTCTCTCTGTTTCTCTTCTTCCCCATTTCACCCTCCTTCCATAGGTATTCTGTATAGCGAGACGTTCCAACGACTATCCGTGCCTAACGCGCATCCCTGCACTGTGTCGAATACCCTTCTATACATATGCAACTATCTTTGTGTAGGTACGAGTAAAGGAACGTAGAAGAAGCAGCTTAAATGAGAGAGACAGGGAAAGAGAGAGAGAGAGAGAAAGAGGGAAAGATATGCATACACGCGTAGGTGGAAGAGCGCGGTGAAGAGAGTTAACTTTATCTCGTGGCGCCCAACAAGGCGACTCTCGCGTTTCAGGACGAGCGCCAAGTGTATCGCTGTGAGTTTATGCGAGCCGAACTGCAACGGCAGGTCGACTCTATCTTCTCTCTCCCTCTCCCTCCCTCTCTCTCTCTCTCTCTCTCTCTCTCATTCTCTGCAAAGGGTGGACGAAGAAGAAGAAGAAGAAGAAGAAGGGTGGAGAGTGGAGTCGATCCAAGTCGAGTGGAGTCGAGTCTCCAGTCACGACTCTCTCTCTCTCTCTCTCTCTCTCTATTTCTCTCTCTCTCGCACTTTCTCTTGCTTTCTCTTTCCCCCTCTAACTCGAGTCATAGCTATAGCGAACGCTACTGCGAGGGAAACTTTGTCCATTTCCATCCCGTGGGGATCCGTCCACCGACGCTATCTCCGACGAAGCTCCGGAGAATTTTGCGCGCGATCGTGACGAAGACAACGACGTCGAAGGATAATTCCATCCCTTAAAGAACCGTGCCCGGCGACGCTCCACCCCCGTCCTCTCCTGGCGCCATCCTCGT
The DNA here is from genome assembly GCF_014466175.1 of Vespula pensylvanica. Classification (NCBI taxonomy): domain Eukaryota; kingdom Metazoa; phylum Arthropoda; class Insecta; order Hymenoptera; family Vespidae; genus Vespula; species Vespula pensylvanica. The sequence goes on along the minus strand of NC_057706.1, from coordinate 2,689,253 downwards.
AAGAAAGTCCTCGAGATAATGAACGCGCCGCCGAATGGACGATAAAAGAAAGGATAGAGATGGCGCGCGAGACTACGACGACTACGACGACTACGACGACTACGACGACGACGACGACGACTACGACGACGACGACGACGACGACGACGGCTACGACGACGACGGCTACGACGACGACGAACGGAACGGCGATCTTTGGAAGGAGAAAGAGAGCCACTTATTTTATTTTAGTCGAGATATAGAGGGTTAGGAGAATGTGACTCTGGGGTTAGCGCGAAAAGAGGTAATGTAAAGGAGCTACAGTACGAGAGTAACTTCGCCTTTGTATTTGAATAAATTTCTGTCCTCTTTTAGAGAGAAAGAAAGATTACGGATTTTTTTTCCCTTACTTTCCCTTTTTTCTTTTCTTTTTTTTCTGTTCTTTCCTTTTCTTCTTCTTCTTCTTCTTCTTCTCCTTCTTCGTCTTTTTTTATTATTACTGTTTGCTTTTCTTTTTCTTTTTTTCCTTTCTTTTTCTTCTCCTCTTTTTTCTCCTTTTGAAAAGTTCACATCGATTGAAAAGTTCGCACTATTAACGACACGGAGTATATACACCTGTGACCTTTGATAAATTTCTCATTTTTTCCAGCCGTCATACGTTGTCCATCCATAGTCTAAACTTAGCGAAATACTTATCGAAGTGTCATCGTGTTCTATGTAACGTTTATATGTAATATAGACGAATGAACGATAAAACGTTCGTGAAACCTTCGTGATCTGTTTCGCTATGTTCCCTTTCTACTTCTTTATTTTAATTTGATATATATTTGTTTTTATACAAGCTTTCGTTAAATTTGTCTCTTTCCCGATCTTTCACTATAGACGAACATTACCATCACGAAATGGCACTCCAACGTATGATAAGCGTTCAACGTGGGTTGGGGAAAAGTAAAGGGGAATAACACGCGACTGATGAAAAGGGAAATTCGACCGCACGGTGAAAAACAATAAAAAGAAAAAATCTCTCCCATCGTACCCCTCGGTATACGCCATTTATACAGTAGCAGGTGTACGTACGAGCGAAAGGATAGATACCATCCAAAAAGCATTGACGTAATTTTCTGGCGTTACTCTCTCGAAATTCTCGTCATCGCGTGCGTCAGGTTCGCTCGTGGATTCAATGGACCGGCGTGGTTAGCTTGGTTTAAAATCGATGAATTACGAGACAACGCATTAGTGCAGTCCGCACGATACTAATCAGCGAAATTTCCGTGCGATAAATAAACGAATGGAAACGCGTAACCAGATACGCTTGAGTGCCGATGTCGATGCCGATGGAAATGTGCTGGGCCCTCATAAATTGGCAGATTTCTTTTTTTGTTTTGACGAGGGGTGAGAAAGAATAAAGGAGGGTGGAGGGAAGGGGTAGTAAAGAAAAATACGTAGGAAAAGCGAATTTCCACCTTGCGGATACGTTTTTAAGTACGTTAGTCGCGCGATATTGTTACGTGTATACATATTTTTTTGTCGCTTACTTTTCTTTTTTTTTTTCTTTTAATTCCGAACGAGGAAAATTTCGATTTTTCATTTTTCCAAAACGACGTACATAGGTAGTTTCTCGTCATAGGGAATCCGTAATAATTGTCGGTCGAAACGTATTATCGAGTGACGCGCGTCGCGTGGCTTTATGTTCGCTATACGGACGCCCAATAAAATATGTTGTTTCGCTGACGCACTGCAATGCGGATAGATTATAAGAGAAATTGGCCGCTTCCTCGTTCGAATTGTTTCGCGTTATGCATAACCTTTCGCATAGTGAACGTCGATTGGAATTTCAACGTTCATAGATTGAACCTGTACCGATATCGAAGCAACGCAAGTTTTTATAGATCAATTCGTTGCTCGAAGTCCTTTTTCTAAGAATATCGAATGTTGATTTCAGAACCATCTTGAAATGTTACAAATTAAGGATCGTAGGTAAGGCACGTTGATGGGAATTTCGCGAAATATGGAAAGGAGAGAAAATTCTTTGAGATTGAGAAAGAGGGAGAGATACGAAATATAATGGAGAAGGTGAGAACGAAGAATAAAAAGAAACGCAAAAAAAAAAGAAAGAAAAAAAAAGAGAAGAGTCACATAACTGGCAAGCCGAATGTAACGAGGCAGTCGCCTTATCTCTTTGCTATTATCTCCGGTGCGGCTCGTTTCCATCGTCCTGTTACGGGCAGCACCGTTCGTTTCTCTTGGCTCTTCTTTGGTCGGTATTATACAAAAGTATTATGCGCCATATTGTAGCGGCAGTATCTCCTCTTAGATGGACGGGTGCACAACAATAAGTCCCGGTCAGAATAAGCACGTCATCGTTACGAGGCGAAAATCATTGGTGCGTGACCAGGATCGTTGATCCAATAGATGAATTCCCGATGACGGTCGCACGACTTGTCCGTCTCTTCGCGTCGACTTGATTCTACGTAAATAAGACAGCTATCTATCTTTCTTCGATAATAGGTACATATCCGAATTTGATCAATTCTAAAGAGTATTCGTCGGATTTACATTTTTATCCTATTAATATATTAGTTTTTGTTCAGTGGTAAAGATCGATCGATTCTGTTATCGTCAAGTTCAATTATATATATATAATATCATGTATATATAAGAATTTTATTACATATATATCATATATGTTATAAATAAATATATATGTGTGTGTCTTTATAGTTCGGACGAATCATTTTTTATAGATCGAACATAGACGTCACTTTCGATATCCTTGGATCTCGAGTTGATTGTCGTCCTTTTAGAAAAGAAAACTCATTTGTCAGAGAACTCATGTCGAAACGAGATGGATTTATCTCGGCGGTCTTTTCGATTGTTCTCCGAAATGAAACGTATTGATTACCGTCACTCAATGAGCAGCGGGTTTCTTCCTATCTTCGGAACGCATCTGCTTCACTTAGTTCCTTTATTCGCTCGATGACGGCGATGACTCGTCTTATTCGCGTCGCTAAGGAAGGGTAGGATAGAGAAAAAGAATCGGGAGAATGATATCGTCGTGCCGAACGGTCAGATCGCTCTTGATGTCGCCGCGATGACCTGAAATATCAACGACGAACGATCGTGCGCCGATGATCTTGAATACCTGCGATGACAATGAGCCGTCCGCTCGATTCGATCGAATGGTCGGTCCTTCCTTAGGCACCAGCGGTGTTATGAAAAATTAACTCCGACGTCTTTTAATAACGACAGGATGCTGATCTTACGAACAAATAACTGTACTTATATTATACGATTCATTCGTAAATCGATCGATTTAATCTGACGATATTCATTTCCGCGTTTAATTTCACATTCTCTGAACGATTAGAAAATATCTATATATAGATATATATGCATATATATATATATATCTTCTTTACTCTCCGTCTCTCTAATAATAATGATTCGCGATTCACTTGCGATCGGCCCGTTCCATTTGCAAGAGATAATATGTAATTATTAATTATCGGATCCATCGGATGCACCAACATCCGAGAATATTGACGTGCGAATAATGATTTTGATTAGCACGAATCGACGCGAACCTAAAACGTCGAACGATTGAAACTTATCAAGGTCAACGCATCGTTTCCAAATTCGTTAATCGACATGCCAATTACGTTGTAATTATCCGTACGCTCGAGTGACATCCACGACACGAATAAACGTCACGTACGTTCCGTTTCGCTCGATAAATAAAAGACCCTTCGATTCGTTTCGTCGCTCTTTATTCCTTCCCGCGTTGTCGCTCTTTCGTCCGTTCCTCTTTTTTATTTATTTTTCTTCTTCTCTTTTTTCTCTTTCTTTTTATACCCTTTTTATTTATTCTCTCTTCTCTTTTTTTCTTTTTTCCTCCACCCCACCTCGCATGAATATTTTTCCATGCCGACGTACGTACGCCGATGAAAATTGTATGCCTTACACGTTAAACTACGAATGCAGAAGGTCCTGCAGGAACGTCCTGTAGATCGACGATCGAAGTAATTGGAAAAATTACGGTCGACTCTCTGACGATAACGATTCGCAGGTCCATCGTACTGTCCGCCGTGAGACCAGGCTGAGGGATTGCTTCGACAGAGCGATTACGGCGGTCGACGTGTTCGAATGGAAAAAAGTAGAAGAGAAAGGGGAAAAAAAGTCGGCCGATACCAAACAACAGGGTTTGCTCTACGCGGAAAGAGAGACAAAGAGAGTGAGCGAGGGTGAGTGGAGGTGACAAGAGGGGCGCGTTTTTCCGGGGTGAACTAATAGACTCCCACTCGGCCGCTGAACTCCGCGTGTACCCATTCTCCCTTTCTCCCTCCCTCCCTCCCACCCTCTTTCTCTTTCTCTCTCTCTTTCTCTGTTTCTCCATCTCTTCCTCTTTCGCTCACTTTCCCCCTTTTTGCTCGCTCTCCCTTTCCCTGCCTTCCTCGCTCTCGCGCTCAAATAAAAGTTTGCCGTGACCCAGCGGCACCACGACACCTGTTGAACCGCTGGCCAGAGCTGGTTTTTCACCCTCTAACAAAAAAAAAAAAAAAAAGAAGAAAAAAAGAAAAAAAAGAGAGCAAAAAAGAGAGTGGAAAAAAAGGACGAAAAAGAAAAAGGAAAAAGCAAAAATCGGCAATTAGCGTATGAAGCCTGTCCATCAAGTACCGAACCAGATAGATTTACGATGTTGGAAAGAGACAGAGAGAAATAGAGAAAGAGAGAGAGAGAAAGAGAGAAAAAAAATAGAAAAAGAGATGAGAGGTAGAAAAGAGACGAAGCCGGTGAGAGAAGCGCGAGAGAGCGAAAAACGTTCGCCGCCCGGATTCGATCGCTCTTTTATGACGACGCGCGTGGTCCCATAAGTCAACAAATATCTGACTCGGCTACGAAGTAGACCGCCCGTGTAAATTTCTTTTCCGATACTCGTGCTGGCGTCGATTTCGACGAAACATGGATGAAATACTACCTCGACCATTTATACATGTTCGTTTCTTTTATATGTCTAGATTAATACCTAATGAATGACGAAAAGATAGTTGATCGTATAAAGGTAATTAGAAATTCATTTGTTAATATTACATCTGTTTATTCAGTAACATATCTGCGTGTATTGCTTGCAAGTAGAGAACGAAGATTTTCATTTGCGATTATAATTATCGACTATTACATCGATTTCAGAACTGTCAAAATTTTAAAAGCGTTTTAGAAATCGACGAGAAGACGTATGTCCCGTGTCAAAACTCTGGCCAAACGACACCAGCAAGACATACAACGGACATATTACAAACAAGTATAGAAAGTCGTACACGTATCCATGATTCTAAAGTCTCAGGCGTCTTCATAAATCTTCATGCTGTTTCCCATTCTGAACGTTTGCCAAGCTTGCGCTAGCACCCCTAATTGCGGAACAATTAACGGCCACGACAGGTCGAAGCCTATTTCCTAAGCCACCGATAAAATACCTTTATTTTGCTACGTCCCATTTGGAACGTCGTCGTTTGGCCCATACATTTGCTAAAGCACATGCTCGCTCAGGTGCTGCGTACACATAGACGTATGTGTATATATCCATGTACATGTATGTAAATGTGTTGATAGTACGTATTCACTAACGAGAGGTGCTTTTAACGTGGAAAATCCATCGGACCTTTCCGTGATTCGAAGTGACACGAAGTGAAGGGCGGATCGCTTACCGGTTTATTTGCCAAGCGCAGCACCTAGAAGAGAAGCGGCCACAGACACGGGCCTATCTGCATAAAGGGACGTTCCAGGCTCATTATCCATTCGGTTGACCGTTGTAGATAGGTGCGTTGAGCGGAAAGAGAGAATGAGATAGAGATAGAGCGAAGGGTGATCGACGGTTGACAGGTTAGCCGAGCGATGGACGCCGGACGACGAGGCAAAGGGTTGACGGATGGCCCTCGGTGACCGAGCGAGCTTTCCAGCCACTGGTCGAGCCTCGACGCTCTGCAACGATCCGCAGGAAATGCGTCACGAGTCGTGTCAGGTGCACGTCGATCTATCCCAATATACATGCTCGATGCCCCTCCCCAATCCCCACCCAACCCACTCTTAGAATATCTCGTTAATCTGTTTATATCGCCTTTGTTTTCCAGCACTGTCGTCCAATCGTGATCGTTTCGAGAAATAAAAAACGAAAAAACAAAAAAACCAGAAGGAAAGAAAAGATATGACCGACTACTTTAAGAAATCCGTTTCTTGCCATTCACCAAACATGATTTCTTCGTAGCAAGGAATATGTTTCGCATGTAGAAACATGTCTAGTACGTACCAGGCGATCGATCCTTTGAGTTTCCGGATTTGTTTTTCTCTCAGTAGCGATATCTCGAAAGGACGTAAGAGAAGCAATCGTCGTAGGTTCGCCGTCCCGACGGCGATTCGCCAAGAAGTCGAGGTCGAAATGGAAATTTACGAGGCAGATTCCAGGATAAATGCCGCGCCGAATAGCTTTTAGGGCAATGGGTCGTGCGTTCTTTGCTAGGGAATCGCTCGTACCCGCATTTTACGATTAACGTAGAATCCTTTCAGTTACTTCTCGATACCCTCGTGCTCGTATTATCGTTGAAACGTCAAAGAGGAGACTACCGGCTTCTCAAAGATTTATATCTACATATACACATTATATACGATACGTGTATATATATGATACGTATCGATGAATGTAAATAGACATTCTGACGATTTCTAAGCAGGCATTAGCTCGCGTTTAGTTACGTTTTCGAGCGTGTACTTTCACGTATTTCACGCATTTCATACACGCTTTTTGATAAGAACTTTATTGATCGATTTGTTTAACCGAACGAATATATTC
>NC_057706.1:2587433-2677433 GCF_014466175.1 Vespula pensylvanica | reverse complement strand
AAATTCATAAGAATTCATTATCTGCCGGGTGTATTGTTTTCGAACAAACGAAAACAATTATAAATCAAATCCATCGTCGATTCGATAGGAATACGAGAGGGATAAAAGAGAAAGAGAGATAAAGAGAAAAAGAGAGAACGAGAGAGAGAGAGAGAGAGAGAGAGAGAGAGAGAGAGAGAGAGAGAGAGAGGAAAATAGAGGATAAGGCTGAAGCGATGAAAAGAAGAAGAAAAAGAAGAAGAAAAAGAAAAAGAAAAAGAAGAGACGTTCTTCCTCTTTTCCTTTTTCTTTTTTCGTTCCTCTCCATTCGATGAGAGAAAGAGAAAGAAAGATAAAGATATATATATATATACATATAGAAAGAGAGAGAAGAAGCAACGAAGATAAGGTCCAAGCTAATGAATGCTGACGCGTTGCACCGATCCTCTACCGCGCCATGCAGTCACCAAAAAGAAGTTCCCCTGGCTCGGCCGTCGAGTTCGTGTGTCGTTGAATATGCGCGTTTGAGTGTGTTTGCGCTTGCGCGCGCCTGTATATTCCGAGGAGTTCGGTCGGTGTAACTCGAGGTAAATGTGGGTCGTAATGTATGCCGTTGACGGGGCCGCCCTGCTCGACGCCCTCGTCGACACTAAACAACCTGATGGACCGCGATATCCTGCCACCGGCGCGTCATCAGGACGGATCTACTCTCGACTCTCGACTAGCCTAATGGACGAAAATTGCCCTCCTAGAAACCTGTCCTTGCCTTGATAAATTTAGCACGGATCGTTCTCAATGGCTACGCGTTCCATTCTAACGCCGTTTTCACGAACGTTTGTACGTACGAATGTACACGTTCGTGAGTTCGTGTGTTTGCGTTTGTTTCTATGTGTAGGTGTGTGTGTGTATATATTTGTGCGTCGAAGCAAGGAAGGCGTCCACTAAGAAATCGTGTCGATCGTTTCTCGCTAATTTGGCCGCTTCTTGCTCCCGAAGGAAGGGCAAAGCAACGATCGAATGGGTATAACGAACGACTCGGTACTTACGGCTAACCTATAGTCGATTCTCCATTGCGATTCGGACGATTCTAAATGTAGGTATAGGTAGATAGAAGGTACTACTACTCCTGCTGTATTTTACTCTGCAGACGAACGTAAGCACTTTCTTTTGTCGAAGGTGGAAATTGATATATGCTCTCGTTAATATGTATCGATAACGGACGATCATCTCGATTCTCGAGTTTCCTATTGCTTTCGAGCGACTCGGTCCAACCTACGTGAAAGGAGCCATTGTCGCAAGACGGCTGCTAAAATTTTCGTTTTCCTCCTGCTGCGATATCGATACCTCGAAAATATGTATATAAAGGGTCTTGTAGTAGACCACAGTGTAGAGGAACGAAATATTAGACAAGAGAGAAGAGGTCCGCGACCGGGAAGGTATCGCACGGGCAGTGGTGTCGGGCCTGGATACAACAAAGTTGCGGCTCTGCCGATGATTTAGTCCCAGCCTTAATGGAGCTATAAATACTAGCTTTTCGATAACGGAGGATGAGGATAACAGCCTCCTCCACCTCCTTCGCCTCTTCCTCCTCCACCTCAACCTCCACCACCACCACCACCACCTCCTCCTCCTCCTCCTCCTCCTCCACCTCTTTCTCCTCTTCCTTCTCCACGAAACTCTCCATGATCGTGCTTCTGGATTTTGTGTCGCGGTTACTTGCCAGACATTTAAATCCATCATCGATGTGCTACCAGCCAGTGGGTGATCGATAGTCGTAATACGTCTTCGCGTTTATAATTAACCGATTGCTGTTACTCGGAAAACTGTCCCTCGTATCCTTCAGGACGATTGAATCGAATAAAGGAATACATTAATCATTCGAAAGGGATATCGAGTCAGTGTTTCCAGTCAAAAGGAAAATGTATCGCTAAGTACGAAGTCGATGTTCGTTCGGGAAGTCGGAGTAGATTCTTCATCGGGCAAAACATTTTCTAGTTATCTTAAAGCTCGTAAATATCGCTCATAGAATATTGCCGGGTCATAGATCTCCGCGCGCATCTTCCTCGCTCTCCCGGCGATGGTATTCGAGCCTTTATCGAATAAACGAGCTGCATAATCACCGGTCCCTCGATCTCGGCATCCTCGTCGATCTCTCCTCCGTCATTCGTTTTCTTACCTTTTTTCAATGCCCCCGCGAGAACGTATTTTATCGCCTCGCATTTCAGAAATAAACATTTCGCCTCTCTAATTATCGAATACTCTCGTTCTTCGAGTTATCTGTGGAATAATCGATGGTACATAATATCCAATTATCGATCAGTCGAATTCAGAGAATATCGCGATATATACGAAAGAGGAAGAAGAAGAAGAAGAAGAAAAAGAAAAAGAAGAATAAAATAGAAGACGAGCTACATCGCCGCGGTAAGATTTTATTGGAGAACCCGTTCCGGCGATCGAAGAGGATGGGGACCCTTTCGCTAGGTGGATCCCTCTCGAGGGGTTACCGATCGAGAAGTGGAAAAGTCTTAGGGAAAGGTCGGAAGCTAATGTTTGTCATTCGTATCGCTTTTGACGTCGTAGAAACGGACGCACGCTCGCGGCACCGCGAAGGCACTCACGGCCTATCGGACCCTATTTAAATACACGTCAGACGTGGTGAGTTATAGGACGAGCCACGTGATTTGTGACGAACTCGCTCCGCCATTAATTACCGCGCAGCATCTTTCCTCGCCTTTGCTCTCCTCCTGCGAACTCGCACGGGCACAGAGCTCGTTTCTGTGTACGCGTTTGCATGTAGCAACCGACGGATAGACGGAGAAAGAAAGAGAGAGAGAGAGAGAGAGAGAGAGAGAGAGAGAGAGAAAGAAAAAGAAAGAGAGTGAGAGAGAGAGAGAATATCGCGCTTCGTGTACTCGACATCTCAGTACACTCGGCTCCTTATTCAGCTTTTTAATCTCTCCATTAATTACTCCTCTCTCACTTGCACAGCCACCTCCCCTTCAATTCTTCCCTCCCTTCAATCCATCTCACTCTTTCCTCCCCCCACGCCATCTCCTTCTACTTTTCAACCGACCACTTGCCACTTCTCTAGTTTCCCGTCACTTCCCAAAGATCTTCCTATCTTCCCGCTCTGAAGGATTCCGAAACAGATTGGAAATCCATCCGAACGGTGATTCGGACTGCTTCGAATTCGAAAGAACAACTTCGCCTTCTTCATCTCCTTGATTTTCAACCGCTGTATACTCGCTGCTGTTATTCTTTGTGTTACTGCCATCGTTGCTGTTATTGACCGACGTCTACTTACTTACTTACTTACTTACTTACTTACTTACTTATTTACTTACTTACTTACTTAATAAGTAAGTCTCCAATCGTAACGGGTAAAGGTTTAAACGATCGAGCGAATCGTTCGAGCGGATCCTTCGGTATAAAAAAAAAAATTATACCGATGAAGATATTCACGGGCGGTCCGTAGAAATTACGATTTAAATATTCTCGACTTCTGAGAGTGAAATAGCTAAACTCGGATAATCCGCCCAGTTTCTAGAAAATGTAGAATTAAACGTATGAATTAACGAATGGACCACGTTTCTTTTCGTAAGTTGAAACCTACGAAGACCAAGAGAGTTTGTAATAAAGTAATCACGCAGCTTTGTGTATTTTAAAAACAAAACTCGTATGATTAGACGGTCAGTTATTTTCTCTTAGTTTAAACCGTAAAATATAGAAAAAAAAAAAAAACAAATTAATGCAATTTATTTCTAATTTTGCAAGAAACGAAGTAAATCGAGAACGGAGATGTCTTTGATTGCGAGCTAAGGACCACCGAGACACTTCATATTTTAAGTTCGTGCAATGTTCCCGCGGTGTTTACCGAGGAGATTCAACCCGCCAAGACGGAGATAGCGTATATCGATGTAGAATATATTTCGTGGGTTAGATACCACTATGGTATTAGTGTTTATTGCTACCGGTATCCTCTAAAACCTGTTCAGCCCTTTTGCCACGTAGGTCGTGCGTTAACTATCGTCCGAGGCAGGGTCTCCCAATGTTTTTTCCAATCGAAGTGCACCTTGGAGAAACTAATCTGAGAACGTCGGTAAAATCTTTGGATCGGTTACGCGATTGCCACGTGTTACGTCTAATGAATATCCTACGAGGAACACGATTCATTACGTATATATATATATATATATATGCGTGTGTGTGTATATATATGTATGTATATGTATGTATGTATATATGTATGTATGTATGTACGTGTACATAGACATGAAATTTAATTAAAAACTGTACATCCACGTATCTGCAAATTATAAATGTTATTACGATCACTCTCGCGGCTTAAGTATTTATTTAGAAAAGCATCGAAATATATTAAACGCCCTATTACAAAGTACTTCGAAGTCTTTTATAATTCTCGAGAAGGAAGGTTGAGAAGCACTGCGCCAAAGGAAAGAGATAACGTGGATCCTAAACGATGGCAATGGCTTTCAAAGCGATCGATTAAAACGAAGTGTTTACGACGCAAGATACTTTCGCTCGCATACGCTTTAAAAACGAAGACTCTCTTCTGACTGAATAAAAATTGACGCTCAACCGATATCGGTGAGATCGCGCCGAAAACGTAAGAGAAAGCCCTTATAATATCTGACGATCGCTAAGACCTTCTCGTATGATGATTTCAAAATGAGAATAGCTTACGTTTTTTAAGATTCGATCGTAAAGAAAATAAATAATTCTAACAAGTCGATTATTACGATTCCATAAATGAATTTAAAAGACGCGTTCAAGTTGGCTCTTCGTGATTAATATCTGGGTAACAGGATACAGGAAGTTATAAGTAAGGGCAACGATCGAACTCGAGGAGCCACTACCTCCCTTCCTCCCTTCCTTCTCTTCCTCCCTCCCCTTCCTCCTCCACCTCCTGTTAAACAGTAGAGATAGCGATTCTTGCCGTGACTCGTAGCTTCTTGTCGCTAGTGTGTGCTATTGTAACAGTTGGACCATACATAATACGGCCGTAGTAGCATTGTGATAAATCGGCTAGGCACGAAAGTGATTGTAATAGAACTTACAGGAAACAGCTGTTACAATGCATGTCGTTAGGTAGTACCTCCGACTCTTACGATCCCCGAACAAGGTAAAGTAGTTTGTTATTCCTCGGTACGAAGTCAGGACCGTGTAATAAACAACGGCGATAATTGTGATAAAATCTACTTTATGGCGTGCATTAAGAGTATGCGGCTAAATGTAAAGATTACGACTTATGAACGCTATCTCGCGTCTGCCCGCGACATAAATTTCTATGAAACGCATCGAATGGCGTAGGAAGCCGATCCCTCCTCCTACCGTCGTACGCATAACGAATTCGATATAATAATCGCACGATAACATTGAGAAATGTTGTATCGATTTCTAACCGAATCCGTCGTTCGTTATACGATTGTTGGTATAATCGGTAACATTAGTCACCATAAGGACGGAGTAGTTCACGCGCTTTTCTAATTTCTATATCGTTCAATAAACAAATTGTTATTAATAGACGTTGATAGGCTCAAACTATCTCTTGCATTTGCGAAAGAAATCGTTCTAAAGCGATAAGATCGAGGAATCTATTCCTTCTTACCTTCTCGAGAAGAGAAAGATTTTATAATTCTCCAGTGTGAGACTACGTCTCATTCTCGCAGGCACAAGGATGGGGTTCGCGAGTTCGTGTTTTTGGACTCGGCAAACGATAACCTCCGTGGCGGACAATAGAGAATAAGTCGAGAGTGCCGATCCTCGTAGGCGGGCAGGAGGGCAGATAACGCGGTCCCGCCCGACACACATCCATCCTACGGCCTCTGTAATTATCATCCAACGTCCTACGGAGTGAAAGAGATCGAGAGAGAGAGAGAGAGAGAGAGAGAGAGAGAGAGAGAGAGAAAGAGAGAGAAGAGGTGCTTAGTACGCACACATATACACGAATATAGACGACTATAAGTATGTACGTTCTCGTGCCTACGTACTAGCATCGAGTGCCAAAGGGAGTGCACGATGCGATCCTCCCTTCTTGAAAGTGAGTATCGCATAAATTCAGAGTCGAGCTAGTCTTACCCCAGCCCCTCCTCCTTTTTCCTTCCTCCACCACCTTCTTCGAGCCTCCCTTTAACTTTAAAGGACTCATAGCTCGCCCTCACTCTCCCTCGAGAAATACCAAAACCGCTGTCCTCCCTCGATACCTCGGTTCACTCTAACCCTTGACCGTCGCGCAAAGCGTTGCTGGAACGTCCTCCCTTTTGTCGACCCTTTTCTTCCCCAGCTTTCTCAAGAGTAACGAAGGACGTGCTTTCCCATCGACCATCGATGCAACCGATTCGACTTGTCGAAGCTTTTCATGGTAATGATCCCTCTTCACTTTCGAAAAGATCGATCTTTCTTCTTGCGACGATCTCAGCCTTGGCCCTTCTTCTCTTCACCCTTCTTTTTCTATCATGTAGATATATAAGGGTATATAAAGGTTCTCTTGACGTAGTACGATTAACGACTCTGATAAGTATTATACTTATGTTACGTTAAATAAAGACGACTTAGAAGAAAATAAATCTCGATCGTTGCGATCCATTCTCTTCTCTTTCCTTCTTTCTTACATTCTATCCTGTCGAAATATACTCTCTAACGACGTCGACACGTCACGCCACGTACTGCGTAAGATAGATAGAAGAAAAAAAAAAAAAGAAAACAGAGGAAGGAAGAATAAACGAAAGAAAAAAGAACGACGAGCTAAACGCCGTAGTAAACGTGATAAATAATACATCCCCTAGTGGGCGATTTTCATATCAACAAGGAGAATCAATGCCGTAGGATCGTTGGAGAAACTTTGAGGTGAAGGAAAAAAATCGTATTGTCGGTCGCATTCTTCAAGATACCGTTCGTATATCCACCATCTTTTGTAGAGTAAAAGGAGGAGAAGAAGAAGAAGAAGAAGAAGAAGAACAAGAAGAAGAAGAACAAGAACAAGAAGTAGGAGGAGGAAGAGGAGAAGGGAAGAGGAAAGCAGCCGACTCGGACGGCCTCGATCAACGATCAATCGTGAAACGGCCGCGATTATTTCACGTCGGTTTAATTAGCACGCGGCGCCGGTACGGCCGATAAAAGTTGAGAGAGCGAGAACGCGCGAACGAGAACGAGAGAGAGAGAGAGAGAAAGAGAGAGAGAGACAGAGAGACAGAGAAAGAGGGAAAGAGAGAGAGAGAGAGAGAGAGAGAGAGAGAGAGAGAGAGAGAAAGAGAGAGAAGCAACTCGCGCGCTCGGCTATCTCACGGGAATCTGATTTATGGCAAACGACCATCTCGCATAGCCGGCTGGCTCGGCCGGTCAGGCGGCGTCGGCGTCTACGACGATCGTGTCTGCGTGTGTCGTGCGTGCACGCGTGCGACTAGAAGCGCGGAGAACGAGTGCCAGGGAAGGTTCCGAGCGACTAGAGTTAATAGTCGAGCGTGCGAGTTGCTACCAACCTGGTACTGCGAGTAGGGGAGGGAGAAGGGGGTGGGGGGAACAGCTAATCCGAACTCGAGACTCGAGAATCGAGAATCGAGACGGCCGGTGAGAGGGTGGCCCCACCGCACCGTGAGTTCTCTTGGCCGATCGACTTGTGTGTGGGATCTCGAAGAACCGGCTGCGACAGATAGATTGAGAGATAACATTCGATTTTGATCAACGATATCGCGACTCGCAAACAAACAGTTAAGGACGTCGTAAAACGCCTGCTATGATAATACGAGTTTGCGTTGGTTTAGGTGAACGGTGTATACACCTGGTAAGGGGAATTTTCTATGTACTAGATTATTAGATTTCTTTTTCTAATCTCTCTCTCTCTCTCTCTCTCTCTCTCTCTCTCTCTCTCTCTCTCTTTCTCTCTCTCTTTTTTTTTTGATTCATAAAGACGAACGGTATTACATTTTTTTTTGTTTTTGTAATCATAGAACTTTGTAATTATAAAATCTGGAAATTCTTTTTTCTTTGTAATTATACCTTCGATTATATAATTTATGATTATTCTTTTTAGTTGTATAGTTTTCTTTATTTTGTACTTTTTTGATTACGTCGATTCCGTAAGAATTTTGTAAGGGAAAAAAAAGGGAATATTTCCCGTCGTCTACTATTTCAAACTTGTATCTCGAGAATGAGATCGAGATTAAGAAAGAAGGAGAGAGAGAGAGAGAGAGAGAGAGAGAGAAGGAGGGGGAGAGAGAATGGCAATTAATAATCAATATATTTAGATCGGAGATTTTCATTTGGATCGTGATTGGAACGGCGAGACAAATTTCCTACGGGCTCGTTTCTCATAAATTTTCCAACTAACAGGTAATTCTCGCGCCGATGAGCGAAAGGTTAACATTTATGTAAGTAAGTACTTACCTCTATGTCGTGTACCTACGGTTTCTCCGATCAGATCCGTTTCTACGTAAATACGAAGCTAGCGATATCGAGGTGAGTGAATGGATCCATTGGTAGGAAGGTATATCGAGTGATCTTGATCATAAATCCGTGATTTAATAATGCATGCTTTACGCTCACGGTTTGTCGAATATGCCTTTCAACTTTTCCACGAATCTAAAAATGGTACGAGGCGAAAGGGCGTCGATCATTCTCGTACACACATTCATGTACACAAACATAAACACGTACACACACACAAATATATATATATATGTATGTATGTATGTATATACGCGTGTATATGTAAATATAGAAGTATAGCGTAGAATCTTCAAAAGGAATTTGGAGCTTCTTATACTTGGCAAAGAGCGCTCACCCTTCCACTACCCTTCGCGCCATCTGTTGGTTCGCCAAGCAAGCAGAGAAATCCTTCGCGATCAATGCGACGCAAAAGAGTCCGAGAAGGCGATTTATGATTTTTACGATCGTCGCCGGACGACGCATCGCGGCGTCGATCGATCCGCTAAGATTCCGTCGAAGGACGAACAGCCGCGGGAGTATTTCATACGAGTGAGACAAGGAAAGAAAAAAGAATGATCAGAAAAAGAAAGAAAGAAAGAGAGAGAGAGAGAGAGAGAGAGAGAGAGAGAGAGAGAGAGAGAGAGAGAGAGAGAGAGAGAAACGACGTCGACGTCGACGTCGACGACGATGACGACGACGAGACGAACGCGTGCGTCATCGACGACGCCGTTCTCACTAAGGAAGCAATAAAATAAGTCCAGCGTATTATCTCGAAAACCGATCGGTTTTCAGGATGATTGATTTATTTTTCTCGAATCTTTTAATCCGCTCCTCACCTTAGAGGATATCGTAGAATATCGTAGATATATCACCGATAGTGTAACCTCCCGCGATATCGATATCGCTCGTAACGATCTATAATAGAATAACGCATATGCATAATTATACACGTTCATTATTTTTAACGTAGCGATATTAATATTCATTCTATCGAGTAGTAGTAGAGAATAGTTCGTCGTCATCGAGATTGCCAAACGACAATGGAATGATTAATTCCTCGGCTCATTATCCTTTCGCGAATATGTAACGTCCGGAATCGGCCACGCAAAAGAGAAATTCGCGATCGGTAGCCAATAGGAAAGTCAAATTCGTTTCTAAGCTTGTTCGCGAGAGTCACCTGGAATGTCGCGAAACTGGTTTCGAATCGGCAGACCTTTTTTTATTTTCTCGAAAGCGAGAGCTTCGTATCTCCTTTTACCCTCCTCCATACTCCCCTCAATCGTTTGTACTCATTTCTACATACATAATCGGTACAATGCACGAGGTCCTGACCTATTCACTTACGATCCCCATTGTAATGCACAAGTGCAGAAGTCGCGACCTCCAGTCCTTCCTCCTCCTCCTCCTTCTCCTCCTCTTTCTCCTCCTCCACGTCCACCTCCTCTTCTTCCTCATCCTCATCCTCCTCTTCTTCTTCCTTCCTCTCCCCTTCCCCCTATTTCCCCTTCGACTCACGCTCTAACCCTCGGAGAAGGATCAGGTTCACCAACCGCCCACTTGTTGCCCTCTAAATTTTTCTCGCGCTCGATCCCTCTCTCTCTCTCTCTCTCTCTCTCTCTCTCTCTCTCTCTATCTCTGTGTTTTCTTTCTCTCTTTTTCTCACTTCCTATATTTTCTTCTCTTCTGGATACTCGTTGCATTCGCAACAAGACATGATGAATCGTGGTCTCTTCTCATTCTTTGCCATCGGTAATTACCAGACGGTATCCTGTTTCCTCGTTCTTCGGCGTTCTTCGCGGAGAATGAGAGTTTTAAAGGCGACAATGCGAATAAAGAAGAAAATAAAAGAAAACGAGATGAAATAAAATAAAAGAGAGAAGGAAAAAATCCAAAAGCAGAATGGGAGAAAAAGAAAAACAGAAAAAGTTGGAAAGTCGAAAGAATTCTTACACTCGGTTCATCTCCGATCGCAAGAGAATTATTTTCACGGGACTAAGCGTGATCCTTGTCAAGCACGTAGCTTTTTGTCGTTGACTTTACAAGATATCGCCGTTCGAGGCTGTAATAAAGCGATCTATTCGTCACGATCCCCCCGGGGGATGAAACGACCGTCTCGGAAGATCGAGGAAGATCATGGCAGACCACGTTCTCTGTTTGTCTCTCTCTCTCTCTCTCTCTCTCTCTCTCTCTGTCTCTCTCTCTCCCTCTCGTTTTCTCGCTGACTGAGACGTCAAGCCCCACTCCTCGACCTCTCGGCACGTAACCTTCCTACCTACTGCACCAACCCGCCTACCTACCGAACTGCCGATCCTCCAGAAAGAAGAAGAGGGAAGAGGCAATTTGTCGAGAGCCGGCCGATGCGTATCTGTACGCAGCGCCTCTGTCTATGGCCTACGTAAAACGTTCTCATCTCTCATCCTGGCGCATCCTGGATGATGATCCTGTATCACTAATGTAAGCTTCTTCTCTGAACGAAACGAAACCTAACTGACTAAACGAAAAGAGGTAAGAATAGGGTAAGAAGGCTCGTTCTAGTAAATTCGATCGAAGGTAACTGTAGTGGTAGGAAATGATGATGCGTGAAAGCGAACGAAAATGTATATGCAAAGGAGGAACGTAGCTTTATACTCGAGTGGTCTGTTCGATCGAAAAAAAAAAAAAAAAAAAAAACAAACGAAAAGGGAAAAAGGAAAGAAATATTCGAGAATGGATCTCAAATGAGTCGAGATAAAACTTCGAACGTATTAGCTCGGAAAGTTTTCTCATCGCGAAATAAAACATTTCTTTTGGCGAATCGAATGTAAACGAGGCAATATGATTTCTCCGCGCATACGTTTTGTATGCGTAAGTAACTTTATCGTGTTATCGCTTAGCTAAAACGTAAATACAGGCCGATCGGTTGTATTAGACCCTCTCAGGAGTGAAGAAAGTAACACGTTGCGTGAAAACGGCTAAGTTATGTCGTTATGTACGGACAATTATCGTCGTTCTCTCTTACGTTAGAAGAATAAGGGAGGAGAGAATCGGCCACTTTGGAGAACGAAAGAGAGAGAGAGAGAGAGAGAGAGAGAGAGAGAGAGAGAGAAGCCAGGACGAGGATCGCACTTACTTACGAAGATTTACCTCGGATCTTAAACTTCTTCCGACGACAGCCGTTCGATTGCCGCAACGGGCAAAAACCTGCATAAGGCGATAAAACAGAATCAATATATGGCGCGTAATCGACGACTCCGGACGATTATACGCGTCGGGCGAGCAACCAATCGTATATCCTTAATTTTACGTCGATGTCCGTTATTATCGGGAAGGGTCCTTACGAACGTCGAATGCAATATTGGTCCACTTCGAGGAAACTCGAAAGGTGGAAGGAGCGTCGACGCGTCTCCGAGCGAAATGCAGAGAAAGAGAAAGAGAAAGAGAAAGAGAAAGAGAAAGAGAAAGAGAAAGAGAAAGAGAAAGAGAAAAAGAAGGAGAAAGAAGAAAGAGAGAAAAGTGGACGGTCCATGCGAGTTCACCATTCACCTATCTCGCGTCGAGTCGATCCCCGGAACCTTGAATTCTTACAAAAAGAAGAAATAAAAAGAAAGAAAGGAAAAGAAAGGAGGGGAGAGGAAGAAGGGAAAGAAAAATGTGAAAAGACAGAACGATGAGAAGAAGAAGAAGAAGAAGAAGAAGAAGAAGAGAAAGAAAGAAAGAAAGAAAGAAAAGAAGAGTAGGAGGAGAAAGAGAAGGAGAAAGAGAAGAAGAAGAATAAGAAGAAGAAGGAAAAGGATGGGAGAAACGACGCTTGTCAAACGCGAGCGCGGACACCGGCGCGCCGCGGATATAATAAAGATGGCGATATAGGAGTCATAATGTAGTGGTGTGCTTGCGATGCACCGATGCACCGGCGTGCATTCCGACGCTCCCACGAGAGAGCGAGAAAGAGATAGATAGAGAGAGAGTGAGATAGACAGACAGACAGACAGAGAGAGAGAGAGAGAGAGAGAGAGAGAGAGAGAGAGAATGAATACGTGCATATGTGTGTGAAGAATCGAGGGGTGACGAGGGAGGACGAAGAGAGGGACGGCCGATCGCAGGCAGCGTCGTCCTCGTCAGGCTCTCGCTCACGCTCGAGGCCCCGCGAGACAAGCCTTTACTAATGGAGGAAATAAATTTTGGATTAAATCGTAGCCCGGCTACTTTATAAGGCTGCTTGCTCTCGCTCTCGGACTTGAGCGAGCTGTGCTGCGTGTGTGACGCCATGGGCCTCCTCCTGACGTCCATGGACGTTGCCTCTACCGTTCTCTCTTTCTCCCCTCTCTGTCTCTCTTTCCTTCTCTCTCTCTCTCTCTCTCTTTCTCTCTTCTCTCTTTTCTTTCTCTTTCTCTTTCTCCGTCGTACATACACATTCACTCACTCGCCGCCTGCTCCGGCCACCTTCTTCGTTACTCTTCCTTTCCACTTCTTTACGCTCTTCTTTCGAGCCGTCCTCAGTCGTACATTTTCTTCTTTCCTCTCTTTCTCCATCTCCTTTTTCTCGCACTCTTTTCCCGCGGACCGAGCCTGATCAAGGTGGAAGAGAAGAGAAAGAGAAGGATAAAGAAAAAGAGAGAAAGAGAGAAAGGATCGCGTTAAATGGAATCTCGCTCGCGCGGCCCTGAGCGTATATGTGCTGCATCTACATACATCTGTGTAGTTACATACGTATGTATGTACATAAGTACATATATAGAGAGAGAGAGAGAGAGAGAGAGAGAGAGAGAGAGAGGGAGGGAGAGAGAAACAGAAAAAGAGGCGAAGGAGGTGGAGGTTGCGTTGAAGAAGGCGGTGGAGAAGAGTAAGAGGGATATCGTCGTCACCGTCCTCACCGTCCTCACCGTTCTCCTCTTCGTCCTCGTCGTCCTCGTCCTCGTCGTCGTCGTCGTCGTCGTCGTCGTCGTCGTCGTCGTCGTCGTCGTCGTCGTTGACGACGGTGATGGTGTTGGTGGAAGAGTATGGCGAGGGGCAAGAGGGACCACGCTGCGTTGTCCTCCATAAATCTATCAGCCGCGGTTGTATAAATACGACTCAATGAGGCGGCCGTGAATCACCCTGACGTGCTTCATAAGTCCCGGGAGTTTATTAAACCGGCGGGCATTTCTCATGTCGGGGGATAAGATCAATACGGCCGCGCGCGGCCACGGTTGCCCCTAACCTCCGCGGGGTCCATCTCTCTCTCTCTCGCTCTCTCTTTCTTCTTTTCCCTCCCTCCCTCTCTACAACCCGCCCCACCTCCTCCCACTTTCTTTCTTTCCCTTCGACCTTACTCAGTGCTGGACCTAAATAATAAGGTAAATAATAGGAAATAATCGTCCAGGTATCGCGTGAGCACGCCGCAGGACTCGTTCGCTTTTATCCTACTATATCCATCGCCTTTCTTTCGTTCACCGGCCAAACGTTTTTCCAACCTCGAGAATCGTGATTTGTTGTTTTTTCCCCTCTTTCTTTCCTTTTCTCTTCTCTCTTTTTTTTTTTTTTTTTCTTTTCTTTTTTCTTTTTTCTTTCGAATCCTACGAACCCTCGAGTGAAAGATATAAGAAAGGAGGATATAGATTTTGTTAATTCCTGAATAACGAGGAATAAATTCTTCGACGAGCTTTCGACGATAAAGCTCCTTCCGAAATGGAATCACCGCTTTGGGTGTCTCTCAACCGTGAAAGCCGTGAGATTTTTATTAGCGTCCGAAGGCGTAACGTATGGCGAGCGCAAGCTTAATGGAGTGTCATTAGCGGCGTCTGCTGATCGATAGAGACCGCTAATAGCAAGAAACTCCATATGAATGGACTCCTTGAACGGTCGTGCAACGAAGTTGAATGAGTTTCGATTTTTCTCCCTCCCCCCCCCCTCTCTCTCTCTCATTCTCTTTTTTTCTTTTTTCTTCTTCTTTTTCTTCCATCTCCTCATCTTCCTCCTCTCTATCTATTTATCCGTTCGTCTAATCAACGTGCAAGTATGTAAGTACATACTTACTAAGGTAAGTACTTACGTACACGTTAACGTTGAAGCTAGCTAAAACTTTGAAACTTTTGTCAAGAAACATCGAAACTCCAACGAAAACCATTCTCAAGTCTGTCTCTCGAGTCGGACGAAATTATAGAGAGAGAATGTCTCGAGTGACGACGAGCTCATGGACGTTGCTACGTCGTTAGGGTTACTCACCGCTAGAGAAAGAGATAGAAGGAGGGGGAGAGAGAGAGAGAGAGAGAGAGAGAGAGAGAGCGAGGGACAGAGAATCGCAATTTCAGACGCATAAATCCCAATTGATGCGTCTCCGCTTCGGTAACGAGCACGTAATGCATCGTGACGTAAAAAGGGAACAGCTCCGGAATCCAAGCTTTGTAAGCGAGTATCTTGTACGGTTTACGACGACGAATCTAAAAAAGGATAAAGGCGGAAGAAACAAAAGAGAGGAGGAGGAAGAGGAAGAAGAGAAGGAGAAGAAAGAGGAGGAGGAGGAGGAGGAGGAGGAGGAGGAGGAGGAGGAGGATAGAAGAAAGAAGAAAAAGGAGAAAAGGAACGACGTCGATGGTGGCATAGGTCAGAGGGTACATTCGTTACCCAGAATTGAGGGTTTAATTCGAATCGCTGCACGGAACCGTGCCCTCCTTCGCGAGCTCTAACGTGCTCTTTAATTAGAGACCGATAAATTCAGACTCGGTAACCTCCCCTTTCTTCGGGGTGTTGGTTTCTCCTATTCCCTCCTGCCATCTCTCTCTCTCTCTCCCTCTCTCTCTCTTTCTCTTTCTACCTCTCTCTCTCTCTCTCTCTCTCTCTCTCTCGCTGTTTCCATCTCTATCTCCCTTTCTCTTCGAGACACGATCGACTCGAACGATTCGCCAATAAGAAAAGCGTCCGAGCTCTCTCACGACGAGCCGCAAGAATCGACAATTCTTCGATTTTTCTCATTCGACCTTTAATAGCTTTGGAGTCGTCGAAATTTTCGATCGATTTACTCTCGAGTCCAACAGAGCCACGAATTTGCACTCTGGTAAAGTGCAACCGAAACGAACGGGAGGAAGTAAAGGGGAGGTTGAGGAGAGAACTGCGGGGGTTGTGGAAGGGGATGAGACCGTGGATCACTGGCCGTGGGATACGTACGTGCATTCGTTTCGGCGTCCGATTATCTACTCGGCAGCATCGGCAAAGTTATGATTTAGTATTTTCCACGCCGTTAATTTATTGCCTAGCCTACCACGTTACGGTTAAACATAGTTCATTACCACGAGCTGTAATTAAAGCATATAATAACGAGTCGTAACCCTCGAGGCCCTGTGCTCTTGTAAATCTTGCGGCCGGACAAACCTGCCTGCCAACCCTCCTCCCCTCCAACTGGACCAGGAGAGTCTCTCAAGGCTCGTCCTACTTCGCGATTCGCGTGCTTAACCGGCCGCAGGTGTCGAAAGAGGGTAAAGGAGAACGATTCGCTGGGACGAGGGAAAAAAGTCAGGTGGAAGAATAAGTTGAAAAGTCCGTTTAAAAAGTGAGAGCCGAATTAATGAAGCTCCGATCGAAATATTACTCTTTTCCTATTCCATTCTCTGTTCGTCTCTGTCCGCTTCTCTTTCTCTTTCTCTTTCCCTACACCTTTACTCACTTTTCTCCTCGCGTTCTCGATCTATTCGTACGTGATAATTTATAAATATTTAATTAATCACTCGTATTTAATTCGCTCGATAATCGACAATATGCCGTCTATAATTAGTTATCGAATAAAATAATCACAATGCGGAGTTTCTCGTTTATGCGAAATCAATCGTGCATAATATCGACAAATTTCTTCTTAAAATAAAATCTATGATCTAAATTTGTTAATAAATATAAAATCTATATATATATATATATATATATATATATATATTTTAACGAGTATATTACAGATATATTTAATCGCAGAAAGTCACACATGCGACAATCGAAATATCGATTGTCTTTGGTAACGACATAAACGCAATAAACTGAATTATTAGGAACTATAAACACGAGACTCCGGTAGAGTTCGATCTACGGGAAATCACTAGTCGGGATTTAGCTTGTCCTGCGGGACTTTAACGCGATTCGTGCTATCCACGGATGAACACGCTGCGACGTGTTGGCACGTAAGGCGAGGGAGGAGAAGTCGGAGAAGGAGAACGAGCTGGGAAGGGTGAGGTAAAGGGAGAGGAAGAAGAGGATCGGGGGAAGCTCGGAGAAGGGATGGTGTGGCCGGGTTCGGAAGGAGGATGAGGAGTAGATGGAGGTTGAATGTTTCTTCTAGGAGCCCGCCGCGCGATTTATGGAGCGAAGTGACGGGAGGTGTTTATTGTGCAGCATCTGTTACGTTACTCTGGCTCTGCAGTCTTTCCCTCTTCTCCGCCCTCCTTCGTCAGTCTGCCCTCTCTCTCTTTCTCTTTCTCACTCACTCTTTCTCTCTTTCTTTCGCTTAGTCTCTTACCGTCTCTCTTACTCTTACTCTTTCCATCTCCACCATTCGTTCGTTCGTTCGTTCGTTCGTTCGTTCGTTCGTTCGTTCGTTCGTTCGTTCGTTTCGAGCTCGCAGGTTCACGCCAGCCCGCCATCATACATACAACAGACGCCCTCGATTTATAGTTTTGAATTAGATGGAAGCAAAGGAAAGGTCGCTGCTTGCTGTTGCGTAAATTTCAGAACCCCTCCTTCCTCGAAACGTCGACGTTTCTTCGCCGTCTACCCGTGCATTCGTACTTCTGATCGCTCAAAACGGACGTATTAGTTCACTCGACAAATTTTTTTAAAGATATACGTATGTATATCATCGCGAGGTTTAAAGATTTTCCTTTTGGTAATATTCTTTCTCTTCTCTCTTTTCCTCTCTTTCTTTTCTTTTTTTTTTTTTCTTCTACGAGTCGCACCTACGAGGACCGAGGTTATCATACGGTCTAATGAAAAATTGTAAAATTGTCAGGAAATATCAGAAAGGATTTTCATCTTAATGCGTCGCGTTCTTTTAATTGCGAGCAGAGGATCGAAAGATAGAACGGGGAAAAGAGGGAGAACGATCGTAAAGCTAATCGAGTAAATCAAGAGTTAAAAAAGAAAGAGAAACGACGTAGAAACGAGGGAAAGAGATCGAAAGCATGTGCCTCGCGTCAGTTCTATTTCTCGTTCTCGTTGAAGGTCGATTAAGTTGGGTGGGTGGGCAGTATGATATCAGTAGAGAAGTCAAAGAATCTCACACCTATTCGAATCGGACGCGCTAATTAACGACTGCACACCGATAATTGGCCATCGGAGCGAGATTAGCACACGTAACGTAACTTAACTTAACTTAACGTAACGTAACGTAACGTAACGTAACGTAACGTAACGTTTCCGAGTATTATTCACGTTGATGAAATAAAGTTTATTGGTTGTGTTGTTGTTAGGGAGTCGTGCGTCACGAAATATTTCTTACACTCGTGGGAGCATGAATCTCGAACACAGTTTGAACAACGCAATGTTACGTCCTACGTGAGATGATACATTAATAAGAAAAACGTTAATATTATATCGTCGGGAAACGACAACGAAACTCTTGCATGCCGCACGCTCACCGTGACGTTAACCGTGAGTACGACCAATCTGAACTAAAAGTCATCTTTCGAAAAGTTCGAACGACATTTGCCTTCTGCGTGACGTCGTTCCGATGGACTTCAAAGAAGAGAATTTATAACTCTTATCTCGCTTAGACACGCACGGTTGCTCGCATATGTAGTCTAAGACCTCTCGTTCGTGCAACAACGAGACGTTAATGTAATCATAGCTACTTGTTAATAATGTCGGTAACGCCGGTTGGATAATGATTTTTATCGGATAAGAAGTACAACGATTTATCGTGCGCGTTCTACTCGCATTCCTGTCGAGTTCGAAAAGTTCCCACTTTCCGGCGCGTTCTATCTGGATCATCTAATCTCAAGGAAAAGAAGTTCGTTGAGATATACTCCTGAAGAGGAGAAAAAGAAGAAGAAGAAGAAGAAGAAGAGGAAGAAGAAGACGAAATGGATCCCTTCGTCCTGTCTCGCGTGTCCTTTTTCTTAAGCGTATAGATAAAAGTTTCTTACCGTTTGTAAGGATATCTTAATAAAGACAGTTTCGAGTTGGTAAGTAAGGGAGTTGGTAAGTCGAAGGGATCAATCGAGAGGTTCGAGAGGATCGGTATAGCGGTATAGTTCATGCAACAGTACTCTTTGCAGTTTCGCGCGGCGTCAAGTGCAGGCGGCAATGTGACGTCAGCGACAGCCAACAAAGACCCGCGGGAGAAGCAATGAGAAGAGAACGAGAACGAGAACGAGAACGAGAGAGAGAGAGAGAGAGAGAGAGAGAGAGAGAGAGAGAGAGAGACAGAGGAGGAAGGGTATGGAGAAGTGACGTGGGTGGAGTCCGTGCGATCGCTCGCGAAGGGTTTGTGGAGGAGGTAGAGGTGAAGGAGAATAAAGGAGGAGGTGGAGGAGGAGGAGGAGGAGGAGGAGGAGGAAGTTGCCGGGTAGAGACGTGTCACTCACTCGGTCCGTGTCACTTACACAAACAGACGTACATCACGGGCAGGCAGGCAGCTAGCTACGTGTTCCCTTTTATGTTCCCACACGCGCGCTCGCATAAACCTGTCAGTCCGGTGTCACGTGCAGCGCAGTCATTCAATGTCGCCGGCAGCATAGCGGCACTCACCGAGCGTCCTATTCCGCCGTTGCGGCGAAGGGCGAAGAACGACCCTTATCGCGACAACGAGCTGCCTAAGAGTACCCATCGCGATTCGATTTTCACCTGCTCCTTCGGCAGTTTTCAAAGTAATGCTACCTCTGACCGTCCTCTTTCGTTCATATATATGTATGTGTGTGTGTATGTATGTATATATATATATATGTATTTTTCATACTTCTTCATTACATACAATTACCTATTTTTTGTTTTTACACGTAATCGACCAACTCGTCGATTCTAAGACGGCACGACATTAAGCGTAAGTTGGACTTAGGTTCTGGTAAGAAAGATACCACGTCGGCTTTCCCTTTAGTCATTATTTTCCTTTCTTTTTCTTTATCTTCTTCGTTTTTCTTTTCTTCGTCTGTCTCGCTTTTCTCTCTTTTTCTTTGGCAAGCATATTCTCTCTCTTTCTCTTTTTCTTTCTCTTACTCTTTCTCTCTCCTTGGAAGCACGAACTTGTTTTCCTTCCAGCTTCACCCACATCCAGAAGGAAAATAACTTTGAAGTATTTCGCACGACGCAACTTTGATATATTTCGCTTCCGCTTAACAGTCGCGGATAATTCACACAAAGCTCCCCCATCTTTCTCTCTTGCTCTTTGGCTCACATCAACGTGGCTAACGCCAGACCGAAGACGGATGAGAGACGGGAGAAAAGGGACGGCCGACGATGGGGCAGGCAAGTAAAGAGAAGGAAAGAAAGAGAGAGAGAGAGAGAGAGAGAGAGAGAGAGAGAAAGGGACTGATAATTTCGCCACGTAAGTCGGATCGCGGATTATACGTATATCAAGCTCGTCCGTGGCCGCGAGAGAAAGAACGAGAGTGAAAGAGTAAAAGAGAGAAAAAGAGAGAGAGAGAGAGTGAGAGAGTGAGAGAGAGTGAGAGACAGACGGTGAGAGTGAGAAAGACGAGAGAGCACCCCGAAGGTTTTATGAGATATGAAAATGAGGACGGCCGTAATAAAAGTGATGTAGAGGGCTCCTCAGAGTCGTTCCTGAAGGCGCCAGGAGTCACTCGTCAGGTTTATGCGGAGGCGTCCATCATCTCCGTGACGTGCTTCATTGCCTTCCGGGCAAACTTCTGCGCTCCGATTCCACGGATCACCACCACCCCCTCCGTTTGTCCCTCCTCCCAAAGTCCCCTTTCCGCTTCCACCTCTTTGCCATCGCCTTTCCTTCGTATCCGTAGTCCCTCTTCGTCGTCTTCCTTCTCGTTTCCTCTCTTCGTCTCGTAATTTCTCTCTTCCATGGCGCGTTTCGATCCGCGTACCACCCACCGGTCGTATCTACGTTAAGGTCAAACTCGTGTCCTCCGAAGGTTCCCAACGACGGCATCGTCCACCCTCGAATCCCACGTGATCTACGATTTTATTCGTCGATATACCATCCGGTCTTATCTCAAGGTAGAAGCCTTTTTTATACGAGCGGTCTAACAGGAAAGAGAAAGAAAGATGAAGAGAGAGAGAGAGAGAGAGAGAAGGAGAGAAGGAGGGAGAAGAAAGAATAGCGCGAACGACAGAATCTTGGTGGTATCGCTCGACGGTCGGTGATCGTAAATACGCGTTATCGACGACGGGTTATGAACGTATCTTCGCGTTACGCGGATCTATGAGAAGGAAAGAACGAACACGTTCTCTAAGAAATCAAAACTTTTCTCTCGCGCCAGTGACTCACGTCAAGGCTATAATTAATGCTTCCCCGGTTGTTACTGCGTTGGACGCGGCTGAAAAAGAGAGAAGGAGAGGGAAAGAGAAAGAACGAGAGAGAGAGAGAGAGAGAGAGAGACAGAGAGAGAAAGAGAGAAAGAGAAGGAACACCGAAAACGTATCGATCGTAAATTTTCGCGAAATCGCGCGAGCACGACGTCCGATCCGCTCGGTTCCAGCGTAGGTGGACGCGAGCCTTTTTACGAGGTAGAACGGGAGAAGCTTCTCGCGTGGAAAAAGAAACTTTGTTCTCTCTCTCTCTCTCTCTCTCTCTCTCTCTTTCTTTTTCTTATTCTCAGTCTCAGAAAGAAAAGAAAAAGACCGAGAATAGGGAGAAGGAAAAAGGAGAGACGGGAGACCGAAACGATTCGATTATCGTAATTCAACATCGAGCCGCGACGTTTCTCGAAAAATCTGCGTCGATACGCCGTCGTTCGTCGTGTCCGCGCATAAGTTACGGCTCTATTCGGCCTCCGCTCTGGACCGTCCTCGTTCAGGGTAGATAGAAGGAAAAAGAAAGACAGAGAGAGAGAGAGAGAGAAAGATATGTAGAGAGAAAGAACGAAACGGTATTGTGATCGAAGAAGCGAGGGGATAGTAGAAACGCGATTCTTTATGGGACGCGCGTCCTCGATGGAGGAGACCGGATCGACTTCTTCGTTTGGACGATTCGACGATCGTAATTCCGACTGATCTATGTCGGACGTCACACGCTTTCGAGCATGGAGACGCCTTTTTACGATCTATCTCATTCTCGATTCCTCCCTCTCTCTCTCTCTATCTATCTCTCTTTCTGTGTCTCTGTCTCTCTATCTTTCTCTTTATTTCTTCCCCTTTAGTTTCATATTTCTTCTTAGCTTCCTCGGATCTACGCGTCGATAATTCGAATGTCCGTTCCGATAGATCCAACAACGTACTCGCACGTAGTAACTACTTTTACCTACGTCTCGCAACACGAAGAAGACAATCCCCGTTGTACCTACAATCCGGTTTCGTTCTTGTAGAAATTTACATTTGTCGCGGCGACTACGAAAGAACCGTAACCAGTGAACAACGACGACGACGACGACGACGACGACGAAAACGATAGCGACGACGGCGACGTAACGTTAAGGGAAGAATTACAAGTTTTGAACGGCGATTTGTGTGGCACGTCGAATGCGAGTACACCACTGCTCGATTACTCTTTTGATCTACGTTCCGAGACAAGAAGACTCCTCCTCTCCTGCACTGATTTACGATCTCCTATCCACCCCTTTTTCCTTCCTACCGTACCTCTTTGATTTACCGTTTAATTAATTCCTTTTGAAACGAGACCGTCCCGGTCCTCGTTCGATCAAGTTTTCATACGAAGCGAATTTGAAAAATTGTCCCTTTGTATTGGCACGATCAAGAACAAGAGGTGCATCTTTTCTCGCAACGAAGGGGTTGAACAAGAGTTTCGTACTAGTCGAATCTTTACCTTTCTTCTTTATATCTCTTTTTCTCTCTCTCTTTCTTTCTTTCTTTTTCTTTCTCTCTCATTCACCCTCAGGCGACCTTTCGTTTTTCTCGACGCGGCAACATGGAAAAGTGAAATATCCTCGTGTAAGACACGATCCTCGGTGTAGGCGAACACGATGCTACGGGGGTGTGCGTGAGAAGAGGGAGAAAGCATAAGGGAAAGGAGAGAAAGAGAGAAGGAGGAAGTCTCCGTGGAAGAAGAAGAGTCGGTGGAATCGAGCTTGCGTGGAAGAGAGACTGAGACAGACAGAGAGAGAATCAGAGAGAGACAGAGAGACAGAGAGACAGAGAAAGATAGAAAGAGAGAGAGAGAGAGACGTAGAGGGAGAAGGAAGAAGCAAAGAGGGAACGTGGGCGCAGATAAATCGGCTTTGCCGCCGTAAGAGACGGCTCGCGCGAACGTGTCTCCATTAAGGTAACCAGAACTCGCACTGACGTCGACGAGAGGCCGCTTTCGCGGTTCTCCCTCTCTTTCTCTCTCTCTCTCTACGTCTCCTCCATTCTTTACTTCCTTCGAATGATGCTTTAAACGTCGACCTTCCATCTAAAACTTGCCAATTCGTGAAATTCTTATCTCCTTGAAATTTTTTTACTCTTTTCTCTTTTCCCCTTTTTCTCTTTTTCCTTTTCTTTATAATAACTTATTAAAACGTAACTTATTCTTCTTCTACTACTCCCTCTTCTTTTCCTTTTTCTTTTCGGCCTTCTCTTTTCTTTTTCTCTCTTCTTTTTTCTTGTAGCTTCTTTTATCGTCCTTTTTCTCCTTCCTCTCCATCTTCATCTTTTTCTTCTTTTTCTTTTTCTTTTCGGCCTTTTTTTCCTCTTCTTCTTTTTTCTTTTTTTCCCTTCTTCTTCTTCTTTAACACATCATTCGGATTGAATCAACGGATTGAAATATCTGAGATCGATTTTACGTAAAAAGAAAAAAAAAAATGAATTTAAATTTTCAATGAAAGCTCAGTGAAAGAGTCAGCAAAGAGTCATCAGAGTCGTTCGTGCGTTAGGTTCCTCGTATCAAGGTAATTTTAATCTGGAATAGGATAGAAGGAAAGGACAGAAGAATGGCAGAAGAACGATCTCGCTAAGCGAACGAAAGGAGTCAGGTGGCGTGTGAACGTTGGTAATTAAACGAGTCAGCGGCCAATAGTTTTCATCGGTCGACGTCCGCGCCTGAAACGACGAGAACTTCTTCTTCTTCTTCTCTTCGTCATCGTCGGACGATGACGTGCCATGACACACTTAGTCGCTCGTCCTCTTGTCGTTACCTCGCCTCTTTCTCTCGCGAGTTGTTGAGAGAAAGAAAGAGAGAGAAAGAGAAGAGAAGAGAAGGAAGGGGAAGACGAAGACTATTTTTGCGGCACCCAGAACCCGTCCTTTTCCCTTCGCCCATCTTTGCCATCCTCTTTCCACCACTTTCTTTCTCTTTCATATGTAAGGAGCAAGAACTCGTAGCCCTCGGACAGGTGACAGCCCGAAATACGACAGTTCGATGTGGTCAGTTGTCTCACGGTCGTGTCGTCTTACGAAATAAAACGCTCTTTTCCCTGTTCTATCTCTGTCCTCTTCTTTCGTTGTACGAGATGTGTAAAGAAGAGAGAAAAAGACGCAAAGAGAGAAAGGAGAGAGAGAGAGAGAGAAAGAGAGAGAGAGAGAAAGGGAGAAGGGAGAACATCGTTCGAAGCTACACAACTCCGGCACGACTTCTTCCGCTTCGTGTCAGAGCCATTCTCTCTCTCTCTCTCTCTCTCTCTCTCTCTCTCTCTCTCTCTCTCTCTCTTTCTCTCTTTCTCTTCACTTTTCTTTCTCTTTCTCTTCTTCTCTCACAGCACGTCGTCCACGCGTCTCGCTTCTTTCTTCCTCTCTTCCAGATTTCTTCCATCTCTTCTTCTCTCTCCTCGGTATATTTACCGCCTCGTGTCACCGACTGGATCTTGTTTGTATTACACCGCTACTCTCCGGATCTCTCTTTCTCTCTCTCTCTCTCTCGAAGCTCGCCCTCTCCGAAACTGTCTCGGCAGTACGATTTATGTTTCCTCCTCCGAGCTAGCGAGCGGATTGATCCCTTTTTATTGTCGTCGTCTTCTCGGGGCACGTACGTGTGCGGCACTCGCGTGTCAGCCGCACGCGGAACGCACCTCGCACCAAAGACGAGGGCCCAACCCTTCCTTTAAAAGAACTTCTTCTTTCCTCTCCAATCTACTCTCTACCACTCTCTTCTTTCTCTGTTTGTCTTCTTATTCCCTTTCGTTCGCGAGCGTGCTAGTTTCGGTACCTGGATCGACGCTGTCACGATGTGACAAATTTGAGATGCGTGCTACGAGGTTGCCTGGAATGTACTGTCGCCTTTGCTAACCTGATTTATACACGAACGATCCTCGTTCGTGATCGAATATAGTTCTCTTTGTAAAGGTAAGAATAGAATCGACCATTGAAAGAAACTAGACAGGTGCACGTAAGTACACATATGCATGTGCAATATATGCGGAAAGCGTATAGGTATCTCTATTACTCGTGATGAAAGAAGGAAAGAAAGAAAGAAGAAAAAAGAAAAAAAGAAAAAGAAAAGAACAGAGAAAAACAAGAAAAGAAGGAAAAGGTGCCGCGTTCGTTTATCTTTAACGTTACGTGTGTACGTAAATCGTAAAAAGGCTGAAAAACAAATTTTCACGCTCGCTCCCGCATCCGAAATTACATCGTACAAAGGGTCGTACGGACGTATACGATTCTTCTTCTTCTTCTTCTTCTTCTTCCTCTTCTTCTTCTTCTTCTTCTTTCTCTTCCTCTTCTTCTTTTAGAGTCATCTTATTCCTGAAGGAGCGATCGATGTATAATTCACGAAAACGTACTTTATTGTTGAATACGTTCGACTAGGCTCGAGACGGCAAAAGCGGTTAATTTACGTCGGAGTGCCGTCGGGGAAATTATATGATACGAATTCCTGGGGGAAAAACCAATCTCGCGAGGCAACGGCGGACGAGTGATTTAAGCCTCGTCTTAGCCCGACTATTCTCCCTCGTCCCTCTCTTTCTCTCTTTTCCCCGAAATACTAGGCACGCACACGGCTCACCGTAGAGCGCCATGGAGCGCCGCGTTCGTCCCGAGAAACGCCCTAATTTATGTTTCCTTTCGACTCATATCGATCTCCCCTACTCGCTTCCCGCTCGTCCTTGATTCGTCAGAACGAAACAACGTTTCCACGACACGAAAGGCGCCCGATCCCAAACTCAGCTCTAAAAAATACGACTTCCCGCGTCCGTGGCCTTTCTCTTTTGCTTTTCCGAGAGCTCTCAGAGCCGAGAAATTTTATCGATTGCGATAAAACGCGAGTCATTTACGATGACTCCGAGACGTTTTAACGCGAATGGCCGATTAACTTTTCATCGTTTCGCCGAGGATCTTACTACGTCGGCGAGATCTCGAAATCGAGATCGCACGGAGATATCTCGCTAAGAATCGAGAAAAAACTTAAACGAGAACGGAATCGTGCGCCGATTCGAATGTTCGCAACGCCGAGTTCTATCGCCTTCCAATTTGAATCGCGCGCGTACGGGAGAAAGAGAGAAAGAAAGAAGAAAAGAAAGAGAGAAAGAAAGAAGGAAAGAAAGAAAGAGAAAGATAGCAAATGCTTGCCTTCCACAAAAGCGTTTTAATGCTGCTCCAAGTCTCTTTCTCTCTCTCTCTCTCTCTCTCTCTCTCTCTCTCTCTCTCTTTCTTTCCCTTTCTCCGTCTCTTTCTAGTAGTACAAGGACAGAGAGAAGGATAAAGAAAGAAAGAAAGAAAGAAAGAAAGGAAGAAAGAAGAGAGGCTGTGATCGGAAGAACGGTGGGAAGGAGAGCGAAAGCGCATTTGTAAATGCGGCACGTTCGGCTTTTAAACCTATCTGCATGACACGCAGGCAGGCCTGCACTTTCGAGTTACGATCTCGCGCACGGGGTTTCGATAAATGCTAAACGCGAACACGTGAGCTTTCTCGTCGGAGCACACTTTATTGCCCGGCGTCGAGCGAAGCGACTCCCCCATTGCAAACAACCACCAACACTACTACTAACACTACCATTGGCATCGACATAGTCGATACTAACACTACGACCACCGTCGTCGTCGTCGTCGTTGTCGTCGTTGTCGTCGACGTCGTCGTCGTCGTTGTCGTCGTCGTCGTCGTCGTCGTTCTGCTTCTCATCGTCATCGGCACATCGTCCAGCACGAAACCAAAACGGATGCACACGTATCTACTTATATACTTATATACACGTTCGTGTTTATACGATCGAGTATGCGTATGTTAAACACACATAAATATATATATGTGTGTGTGTGTGTGTCTGTGTGTGTATACGAATCTATATCCTTCCTTAATCTCTTCTCTTTCTCTTTCTTTCGTATACGAACTAACTCAACTTGCCGATCGCGTAGAGGGAGACGATCGAGCCGAGGAATTTTTAAAGCTGACTGACGAGGCGAGATCCTCGTTACTTCGAGTGCCATTGTAACGTCCGGAACGCATACCTGCACCCACACATTCTAGTTCACACACACACACATACATACACATACTAGTCCTACGACTCGGCCCTACCGATATCGCTTGCGGCTACACCTGTGCTTACAAACGTATTCGCAAAGAAAACTAGAGAGATACGGCTGATTACTTCTTCTTTTTTCTTTTTTTTTTTTCTTTCTTTCTTCTTTTTTTTCTTACTTTCTCTTATAACCAAACCTATAGTAAATCGTTCGTTGGCCGATATAAACACTCTTACGAACTTACGATCTTTTGCCTTTCATTGTTTCTAATAGCGTTTAAAATGTCTCGTACTTCCAGGGAACTAATGATACCGTTCGAACTTACCTACGTGTGTAAGAAGAGCAACGATTTCTTCCCGATCGCTTAGAAATATATACGAGCACATAGCCGAGTGATATAAAGGGGACGATAAATAAAGAGCTTACCGATCGGCAACGATACTTCTCTCGACGAGCCATATGTCGTCCTAAGGCCATCCTCTTCTATGCTTCCGTCGCTTTGTCGTACTTCGACAATGACAGACTTAGCGTCGTGTGACGTCGTAAACGTCGCGAGGCACCGCGAGACGAGTCGCGTTCGACGGAATAACGAAAATACGCGAAATAGAGTGTCTGTCTGTCTGCGTGCGTGTGTATGAGAGAGAGAGAGAGAGAGAGAGAGAGAGAGAGAGAGAGAAATAGGAAGAAGAGGAAGAAGAAAAAGAAGCAGAAGATGAAACGAGGGTCGAAGACAGACGATAACTCTTGCAGAGTCTTTGAAGAATTTCTTGAGGCGAACTACCCTATTTAAATCAATCAGTGAACGTGAGATTCGTCAGGAGTTTTCGTGTATCGCCTACCGATTAATTTCTACTTTGATACGCGTATTTCTTAGTAGTAGTGCTAGGTAGAAAGGGATGAACATTAACGGCGTTTCAGAGACTTCCTTCTTTTCCTTTGACACGATTCGCTTTTTGTCGGTCCGTATTCAGAACTTGTACGTTCGTCTCAGTCTGATGTTACTTTGATCGATTTTACCGGTACTCGTCGGTATAAATTTTCACCATCGACGACATATCCCCCTATATCCAACCCGGAAAATAAATTTACACCGGTCCCAGAGCCAAAATCTTTCTACCCGACGGGACATAGTATTTCGAGCGACGCAAGAGACGAGATTCTAACGTTCTAACGTTCTAATCTTTGCGTTCCTGGTATAAAACCAGAGTTGATTTACATGCTAGGCGATTTATGAAAGGAGAATCTAGATGTATGTAGGATTTGATTTCGAAGAATAATATTTCCATAATGACCATTCAACGTAAATTCAACGATATATTCACGAGCAACTATGATTCATTGTTATCGAGTATAAGATAATTCTTCTTAACCGATCATTTCATCGATCCCGGATTTAACCCATCCCATTTACTATCTGTTCTGTAGAATGAAAACAAAAAAAGAAGAAAAAACAAGAAGAAGAAGAAGAAGAAGAAGAAGAAGAGGAACTCGAAGTATATTTACGACTTATGGAGACGTTTAAAAAGAGTACCAACCAGCTCGCGTAAGTGGGAAGTCTGGTCTCGATGGAAGGGACGCATCTCGACCGTTCTCGAACGATATGCAAAGCCGTATTGTTCGCCGTGCCGGCGCTAGGCGAATAAGAAGGGAGCCGGCTTTCTCGAAGAGCAGCAACAGCAACAGCAGCAGCAGCAGCAGCAGCAACAGCAGCAGCAGCGGCAGGAGAAGTAACAGCAGCAGAAGCAGCAGAAGTAACAGCAGCAGAAGCAGCACATCGGTTCGGGTCGTCGCGAGACCAATGACCTTGGATACCGGTACCCACGGCGAAGAGCTATTGTAAAGAGTCCCGGAGCTTTATTATAGTACACGTTATTCCGTTTGCGAGGCATTCCCTGGCTGACGTGCACGACCCGATGGCGATCCAATTTATGATAATGAATCCCTGAATTTATAGCCGTCTTATAATAGAGATACGCGATGGTGCGCGATGCTGCCCAGTATAAATTTAGAATTTGCCTCCGCGTGCCTGCAGTCCATCCGTCCGTCGGTACGTCCATTAACTCTCTTCCTCTCCTTCGACGGATGGGTGCATCGCCTTTGCTGACGTCACCCTCTTGCCATTCGACAAATTCACGTCGTTCTCCGATCAAGGTCGATTCCAGCCTGGACTCCTCCTTTTCCCTTCTTCTCGCTGCTTCTCACTCTTTCTCTCTCTTTTTCTTTTTTTCGATTTTATTATTAATGATCTGCGATCACCGTCGACCTCCTTTCGTATCATATAAATACAGTTAGCGAATACTTACGAGGTAATAAAAGAAAATATTATCGACGTTGGTTCATACTTTGTCTATTTTTTTGCGAGTTAAGTGAAAAACAAAAAGAAAAAAGGAAATAAATAAAGAGAGAGAGAGAGAGAGAGAGAGAGAGAGAGGGAGAGATAAAGAGAAAGAAAGATAAAAGACGAGAGTAGTAGCCGTAAAAAGCCGTCGTGCCGGTCGCCTTCCTTCGGGTCGTTCGCGCAGGGCCATCGATATTTAGAGGACGCTACGGCGGCCTCTTTATCCGATAGCAGTAAAATCGTATTCCAAACCGACCGTAAAGCCGGAGGACATCGTCGAGTTGGAGAATGCGGGGGCGGTGAACGCGAAACGTGGGAAGGGTGGACACGACGGTCGGTTGGTTTGCAAGACACGTCGTAGGGTTGACCCGAGCTTCCCCTTCTCCCTTTTGCCCCTCTTTCTCTTTCCCTAGCCCCCGAAACAACCCTCCACGTTGTCGGATCTCTCCGTTCCTCTCTTCCGCTCTTGTGGCGACCCCTCAGGGCTACCCGTTACTTTAGCATCAACAACAATCTCCAGCGGCGAATGCCGTTATTCCGTTAGTGTCTTAGTGGCAACGGAACCGGCGGCACCAATACACCACTAGGCAGGAGTGGGTAAGCGGGGGTTGTCGTTGCTGCGCCAGCTTCGAACTCGCTCTCGTCCGTCTCGATATTTCCGTCTCTCTCTCCCTTTCTATCTCTCTCTCTCTCTCTATCTCTATCTCTATCTCTATCTCTATCTATCTCCATCTCATTCCCTCTCACTGACTTTCTATCTGTCCTACTCTCGCTCGCCTGTATACACAAATGCACATACACGGAGACACGTAGGAGCGAACTGCCTCTAGCCGTCTCTCTCGTCCACGGTCCATTCTCCGGCCAGTAATTAAACAGCCACGAGGCGGGCAAATTGAATCAGTCGAAGAGACAAGGGAGCGTCGACGCAGAGGTGACGGCCAACTAGCCGCAACTATGGTGTCCATAGTGAAGGGACCATCGTACGCTCTCGCGTAGGTGAGAGAGGAGGGTGAACAGAACGCGCGAGCAGGACTCCGAGAGGGTAGTAACGGAGGTATAGGAAGGTTCTTACTCGAGGGTGGACGGATATATCCCTGAACTCGACCACCCACCGACAGCCTAGGGAGTCCTCGGTATAGAACATCGCCCATTGCGTCCTTCTATATCGTCCTCTTCGTCCTCGTCGTCGTTGCATTAACTCCCCGTTCCCTTCTAAGTGCTAAGTTTACCCCAAGATTGCATAATGTCTCGGCCCACGTACACATGGCCGTTCTCGTACACTCTCAACGATCGCGTTCATTCGTGCATATACGCGTGAACACGAAGGATCTTCCTGCTCCTCTTCGTCGCGTTAGTATCGTCGTTGTCGTCGTCGTCGTCGTCGTCGGCGTCGTCCTCGTACGAGAACGTCCTGGTAAATTTAACGCGTTGCCTCTGTCACCGAGACAGTTACTGTTCCAAAATGATGGATCGTTATTGATAGCCGTTTCTAACCCCGTGAGGGACGCCGTCTTTCTTCTCGCGAATCACGAAATCCCAAAGACCTGATATCTCCTCGAAACAGTTTTCCAAAAAGTAGCTACCTACGTAGGTACACACGAACATACATATATATATTTACACATATATATGATTTATATATTTATATATGATTTTATTTACTTACCCAATCGCGAAAAGTTGGCACTGCTCAATCTAATCGTAAACGTAAATTATGTATCGTAAGAACGACAAAGCAACTTCGAAGTAGAAGAAGAAGATGAGAGAATTATGTTGAAACATTAATTCGAGTTAATTCTTAAACGATCCTTTCCTGCCGAGCGTACTGGCTTTAACGATTACTTCATCGTGATAGTATGGGTGGTACGAAGTAGGGGGAAAGAATCTAAATTTCAGACGTTCCACGATAAAACTCTTCGCGACCGTACCGCCCAACCGTTTCACTCCTCACACTCCCTTACCTCCCCTTATCCTGAACTGAATTCATCGAAGGCACCCTTCGTTACGAGCGCGGCGGCCTAATGAAAATATAACACTTTCTATGCCGCGGAGTTCGTCTGGCAGCCTTCTGGCGCATCAACCTGACACATAAACTCTTATTATGCTATACGTTACCGGGCGGGGGCGCTAATGGAGCCACAAGTCAGGCAGGGTATCGCGGCCGAGCACCTCGTGCCGTTGCACGGCCGTCTACTTATTTTATATTTTAACACCGTAAAGAAGGAACTACTTACCGGACGAAAGAGATATTTAATAATAAATTCACTCAAGGTTGGCTATCAGGACGGCGCGATCTTTACGACGAGATTCTAATTGACCTTGACACTTGTCTCCATCCATGATTATGAAAAGAATATAAGAACGGAGATGAATTGATTATCGCGCAACAGCCGATAACGATTATTGCCCGTAATTTATACAGATAGTCTAAATCCGATACCACATGCGACCGCTAATTCTCTACGGTATCGAATTAGTCATTGTAAATTTTATATCGTAAAGGATCAATAGAAATCGCAGAAGTGCTTCTACCATTTGGAATCATTTGGAGGTTTATCATTGAAAGGTATGAACGAAACGAAACGAAAGGACGTACGTTAATCGTCATCGAGTAATCGACGTGTCGTAAATTTATCGATTCTTTTTATCGTTCGAACGTCGTCGAACGTCAAGCGTCATAAATCTTTCCTTCCACGGTTCGGTAATTGTTGTATTGATAATCGACGGTGCTGAACATCTCGACGTAGTAAGATACAAAGAGGATAGGAGGGGCATTCTAATGTTCATCCATCGATCGTTATTTCGTAGAACTTTTGAAACCGTGCGACTGGCGTTCTGCTCGAAAGGAGCGTTAAGTAAGATCCTAGGGGAGAAAGACTTAACGGCGATCGACTCGGATTGTTCAGGTGTTGTCGGGTGTGTTCACGACGAGTCTCGTTGAGAAATCGATAATCGCTGGCGAAAACGTATCCATAAATTCCGCGTACGCGGTCCGTGTATGCCTGTATGAAAATTACAAAGCTATTAATTACGACCGCGATAAATTAAGCAGCCGTGGGGCCATTATAGAGCGCGAGCCCCGGTGAATTGTTGGTAAACTTGGTCCAAGTACGCAACACGGGCGTTGCCGGGTGCTCTCTCGGTCCAACGCGGCTCACCAGGCACATATAATAATGGTTGGTTAGAATGCTAATATATGTCCGGGTTGGGGGTGGCACCGGGGGACCTTGCATCATCGGAGGACCCAACTGGGCACTCGCCCCGTTCCTAGCCGGACACACCGTATAATCTACACCCCGAGACGTTATTACTCCCCGAGACACTAAAACCCCACCGAGCTGAGCGTTGGCCGGCGAAGGCTGTGCGGCACACGCGCTACTCGAGAAACCTCGAAGGTTCTCTCTCGACCACCACCTTGCGAAAACCATCTCCGCATCCCGATTCACTGCCAAAGTCCCTTGAGGCTAATTGCCTTCGAGGAGAATCCAAGAACACCGGTAGATACCTCAAAACGCCTCTCTATCGCTTATGCCTCGAAACTCTTGAGAATTTATAGAGGGGTTAGTAGTGTGTACTACATCGCAGATCGTACGATGTATGTACGTTTATGTGTATCGAGACTTTCAAGCCGAAGAAAATCCTTTATCGTTTGATGCTCGACGCTAAGAAATCCGAAACTTCTCCGTCCTATTTCGCGGAGTTCGATCGGGCAAAGGTCAAAACTCGCTCAGTCGGTAGCCGAGAAGAGACGCTGCTGGACACTGGACAGACATTTGGAATTGGCACGAGGGTTGGCTGGTAGATATTGCAGAAGGGGAAGGGAGGTTTTAGGTGGGTAAAGACGCGGGAGAGGAGGAATGACGGGTCTTGGGCAAGAAGGAGATTTCCTTGCTGTCCCGTCCACATGCTCGATTCAGTTCACCGTCGAGTGGCCGAGGTAAGGCGGTGTTGGTGACGGTGCTGGTCGAGAGTGCAGACACAATGCTCACCCTGCCGGGGGCCACGTCAGCTCTGCCGCACCGAGCAGAACCTGCCTTTGTACCCAGGGATGTTCCAAGAAGGACTCGCAAACAACCGTCATCTCTCCGACGTTTCTACTCCATACCTAGGAACGTACATACATATATGTATTAACGTATACAGGTTCGCGCGAGAGAATCGAGAGAACGACTCGCATTGGCTGACCACCATTGGAATTCGAGACACCGCGTTTTATTACGTTGTTTCACGTTCAACGAGAAACGAGACGAGAGTTTCTTCCGTTCGCGGAGATCGTGATAGAGGAGCCAGGATTAACGGATAGATGTCTTAGACTCTTTCGGTGTCCCTTACCCTCAGGACTCTTAGTTGGAAGGTTCGGTGAATTTGTCGAGTGTCGGGAGAGACTCGGTAAGCCGAAATACATGTTGCGTGCACGCTCGAGACGGTACCAGGCATACCGGCTTTACACGGGGGACGACAGGACGCATAATATAACGGACGTGCATAAATCCACGTGCCAGTCAACAATGTGCATAAATACTGGCCCCTTGTAACCGTGGTCTCTGCGGGTGGGTGGCCGGGCGGGTAGTACCAGGGGTGGTCGCCACACAACGGAAGGGGATGGGAAGGGATGAGGTCGAGGCGGCGGACTCGCGCAACAACTATGTGGACTCGCAGTTCCTCGCTTCGAAGAGACAACCGGTGGTTATGCTCGTCAGAAGGAATGGGGAAGGAGAAAGAGAGAGAAGGACAGAGACAAAACGAGAAATAGAAAGAAATAGAAAGAAAGAAAAAGAGAAAAAAGAAAGTATAGATAGCTTTACCTAAAAAGAAAAGAACGAAATAGCGAGTCGATGAAATTTCGAGCGAATCTGATCGAGAGGTTTCCCTCTTCTCAAGGGAATGCGTATAAAGTTCGATACTTCGAGGAATACGCGGTTACCCGGGACTCCTTTCAAAGTAATAACGACACTGCTTTCTGTTACTTTTCCGAGAAGGCAATAAGGAAAGGACAATAGGCCCTTGGTCGAGCGTAGTAGGACGTGCGTTTGCGTTCCTAGTTCGGTTGGAGGGGAAGAAAATGTATAGGAAAGAGAAGAGATAAGGATTCAAGAAGCTTGCCTTGTCCTCGGAGACATCGTTGCGTTCGTAAATACGTATATACATTTCAATCTCCGGCGTAATCCTGAATGGCCGACGGTATTAGAAAACTTTTCTTACCACTAGATCACGATGCTTACTTAACCAGCTTGCACACGCGTGCGTCCTGGTTAGTTTATTTTTCCTACCCCACGTTCTCCTTTATTTTTACGTCTTGGACGAGACCTCGGCGGACTCTACTTGTCCTTTATCAGGAAGTTAGATTCTTCCTTCTCTCGGGGTGAGAGTCAGCCTCCTCGTGATTACTGGTCAAAAATCAAAAGGTATGGTCAACGTCGATACGTAACTCTGTTTTCGTATCCGAATGTTTCCGTGGACAGTCATCGCTATCTTCTCCAGCGAAGCTAGGAGCTAAAGGACACCAGGGACCAGAACACCGGTTTCGCAATCTTATCCGGCACTGTGGCGTCCTTTCTCTCTCTCTCTCTTCCGTATATGTTGATACACACATGTACATGGACACAAGCGTACACACACACATATACACACTTACTTTCTCAGTTCGACTCTTTCCATCGTGACTCTCTACCTCTTCTACAGACTCATCCTACCTCTTTACAACCATGGATAGGACGAGTGTCCTGGCAAGCTCCTCGAGGACGTCGTCCTCGTAAATACTTGAGCCAATAGCCGAGGATATCGGCTAATATTCTAAGAGACATCGTATCGTAGCTGGATTCACCTTCCGTGGTGGATCCTCCTCCTCGTCTTTACCTCTCCATCTCTGCTAGATTCTCCGAGCGACCTCTCTACGACGAAGACGACAGCGACTACGACGACGACGATGGCAACGACGACGACGACGACGACGACGACGACGACGACGACGACGACGACGACGACGACGACGACGACGACGACGACGACGACGAGGACGACGACGAGGACGACGACGAGGACGACGACGACGACGACTGTACAATATTTATATTATCCCAACAGGACACTCTCGGGTAACACGGACATGATTGCAATCCCGTTCATATATCTTCGGCTATATGGCCATGCGCGAGTCTACGCCACGCTGGGGACGTATCAAAACCGGCGGCCACCTTGCACCACCAAGAGCATCGGATGAAGACATCATAATATTTTCAGATAAAAGATAAACCTACGATTTCGTTTCGCCCGCAACCCCTCTTGCTGTAACTCGCCGTGAAATCCAGAGTCCCACGATATACGTACGTATACTTTTATTCCTTCCCACGATCGATGACGATGATACATTTTTTATGAATTAAAATAACTAAGTTAATTCGATTAAACGAATAAAATTCTTTCTACCCAGCTAATTGATCTTTTTTTCTTTCGTTTTCTCTTTTTCTTTTTGTTTTTTTTTTTCTTCTTTTTTTTTTTACCTACGGAACGTTGAACGCGAGAATAAAGAGAATCCGTAAGTAGATACATACAAGCACTTTCCAATGGGAAAGATGCCGGCACGACGACGACGACGACGACGACGACGACGACGACGACGACGACGACGACGAAGAATACCTTCGCGCTAGTCGAAGATCACGAAGAAAGGGGTGAGGACGCAGAAGAGGGGTGGTAAATGAGGCGGAGCCAATCGTTTCATTGCATCAATAGTCGTAGCGGAGTTATACCAACTTTCTTGATAAATCCCGCTTACTTTGCGCCATAACATAACTTTACAGAATCGGAACCACGGCCATGGAAGAATTGCGATTTGTAACTTTAGATGAGGTCCCCCGCTGCCGCTCGTTCGCCTTTTCCTACTCCTTCTCCACTTCCTCCTACTATTCCTCCTCCCTTTTACTCTCTTCCTTTCCGTCCTCTTTAACTGTATTACCCCGACGGTTCGTATCCGCGTGTTATCCTGGTACAGGAATTTTCCTACGATCTCTCCTTCCGCCGGATTTCGAGAGAAAGTCCTCTCTTCTCGTTTCTCCTTTTCCCAGTTACGATCGTCTTAACTCTCTTCGATCTCGTTTTCTATCTAACTGGTTCCTAGTCTCCTTCGTACTTCGGACAAATGCCGCGAAAATAAACAGACAGAGAGAGAGAAAAAGAAAGAGAAAGAGAAAGAGAGAGAGAAAAGAAAAGAAAGATAAGAAGAGAAAGAAAGAGAGAAAGATGGAGAACGGAGACGTAAATTCCGAAGGAGGAAAGAAACCCGATCCCCTCCCCTCCCTCCACAGTCTTCTTCACCTCCTTCCCACCAACCTGTCTCTGTCGATCGCGCACCTATTTGCATACAATGCACCTTGAATCGATACCGAATCTTACGAATATTTCGTCGTGCGTACCACGTCAGGTAGGTATACCTGGCCCCGTATTAGTGTATACCTCGGAGCGCTAACTTTTCACTGAGAATCGAAACCAATGGAATACGGTGATCGACTTTATTCCTCTACCGTCAAAAGAATCACCAAAGTCTGATACTTTCTTTAAATAATATTATGTCAAAGCGTTGCTCATAAGATTTCACCTTTCGATTAGGATCATCTAGGGTAAAAAACAAAACTCTCGAATATTTTTTGTTCTCGTTTATACGAAATAAGGACGAAGAAGATCGAGACGATGAAACATACGTAAACGAGCTATAGTAAATGCGTTAGATCTCGGTTCTGGAATTCTGACCATCCATTTGAAGATTTTCAACCGGTGACGTTCGCCACCGCGAAGAGGGCTTTCGGCAAATTGGCATTCTTCTTTCGAATGGGCAGACAGTAGATGCGAGCGGGCGGGTTTGACATTCGCCAGTTCCTTTGAACGCGAGATATCGGAGGGTATCCGAGTGAAGTGATCTCCGTCTGCCACGGGCAACTCGCCCTCTCTCCCTCGTCTTCACCCTTGGCTACTCACCCTCTTTTCCTCTCTCTTTCTCTCTCTCTCTCTCTCTCTCTCTCTCTCTCTCTCTCTGTCTTTCTTCCTCGCACTCGCTCACTTCCGCAGACTCTTCCGCTGCCGTTCA
Source organism: Vespula pensylvanica (assembly GCF_014466175.1). NCBI lineage: Eukaryota > Metazoa > Arthropoda > Insecta > Hymenoptera > Vespidae > Vespula > Vespula pensylvanica. The sequence goes on along the minus strand of NC_057706.1, from coordinate 2,640,147 downwards.
CGATGGCATTGTGCGCGACTAATTAGTCGAAGCGCGAGATCGAGGAGCGAACGGCTTTAATTAACATTCCTGGCTTGCCCACTACCGGCACTTTCTCGGAAGGCAAATTGAAGGCTGTAAATGTCGGGAGAATCGCCCGAACTGAGGCGATGCTCCCTCTCTCTGTCTCTCATTCTCTCTCTCTCTCTCTTTCTCTCTCTTTCTCTCTCTCTCTCTCTCTCCCTCTTATCGCATCCCCGTACAACTACCTCCCGAAAATTAGAATCTCCGTTCTCCAATTCTACAGGAGGCTCTAATTTTTCCCTCGGCTGCTATCGAAAGGTTCTTCTTTAGATCTACCTTCGTCTCCGATTACCCTCGAGATTATTCTCAAACCTACCTACGATTCTTCGAACCCTTCTCTCGCACAGTCCCTTGACAACCCTTCGAGGGTTCAAAGATATCACGAACGAGAGTTCACTTTAACGTGTATTGTACCTTCTCGAATTTACAAAAAAAAAAAAAAAAAGAAAAATAATCTCTTAAAACCTAAACAGAGAGAAATAATAAAACGAGAAAGAGATAATGAAACGGATTAAGACAGGGTGAATCGAACGATTTAGGTCATTAATCGCTCTTCGATGGATGGTATCGAAAACGTCAAGGGTTAATTTTCCGCGAATAATTGGGATCCTGCCTGATCGATCTACCTCCGGCTTTTAGTACCGGGAAGGTGGCGAAACGCCGTCTAAGTCATCCCATTCGTCTTCGGTAAGATACTCGAGAGAGGAGATCATCGATTCCAGTGGCGGGGCTAAGGAAAATTAAATGATGCAGACCCCCGTTGAAGGAGAGTTATTTGTCACGGTCGTTGAAGTAGTCTCCTCGCTTCCTCTCGTCACCGAAGCTAGCAAGAGGGTAGCTGTTCTCCATCCCTCTCTCTCTCTCTCTCTCTCTCTCTCTCTCTCTTTCTCTCTATCTATCTATCTATCTCTCTCTGTATCTCCCTTTCTCTCTTCCGTCTTCTATGCGGCCTTCGCCAGCTTCTACCACTGTCTTCTCCGCCACCTTATTCCCCACCAACCTCCCCTTTCCCTTCTTCTCGAGGATTCTCCTGTTTAACCCAACCGAACCGCTATTTGTAACGAGTCTATTACATTGAATACGAAACGAGCAATCTATTCGTACAAACTAAATCCGTTACGTGATCTTTTCCATCGTGACATCATCTTCTCTTTTCGAATCTTTCGAACATCGATACGATCGATCGACTACATACGTTATTTACTCTCTATATTATTTTCGACCGGTTAGACATTTCTTCTCTTTCACTTTTTCTTCTCCTTCTTTTCTTTTTTTTTCTTTTTACTCTCGTTTCCATATTTCTCGCCCACTTACTACGTACGCTGTTTAAAAAGATTGAGATTCGACGTGCTTGATTTCTTTTTCCACGATTCGTAGTATCTAATAACAAGCATCGCTCGTAAAAAAGAAAAAGAGAGAAAAAAAGGAAAAAAGGAAAAAAAGGGGGATAAAGGGGGAAACGAATAAAAAAAAAAGGAAAAAAGAGAACGATTACGAGCACGGAATCGAGAACAGCCTCGCGATAATATTGGCGCAGCGATCGGTGATTGAGATAGAGAGAGAGTGGATGCTGGCTCGCGCAAAAGTGGAGCGAGAGACGTAGCGCGGCATACCGCTTCGATAAACAACGGAACGTCGAGCGAATCTCCCCGTTGCACCACTCCCTCTTTTACTCTCTCTCTCTCTCTTCCTCCCTCTCTCTCTCTCTCTCGAACTTTTGAACTCTATCTCTCTTTCTCTCTCTCTCTCTCTCTCTCTCTCTCTCTTTCTCTCTCAAACTCGAACTCGAACTCGCACCTACCCCTATCTGCCGCATATAAATTCACAACACTTGCAAATAACTGCCCCCGCCGCGCGTTTCACGATCGACGCGACGATTCGAGCGAGCACGCGTTACACGCTACCGATTTTTCTTTTTTTTTTCCTCTCTTTCTCTCTTCCTCTCTTTCTCTGATTCTCTTTTTTCTATCTCTTTCTCTACTGATCTTATTTTCTCGCTCTGATGGAAGCCGAAATTGGAATGGAAAATAATTTAAATACTTCGTTAATCGTTCATCCCTTCGTAACTATATCGACGTATTTCATTTGAGGAAAATTGCTAAAGATCTATGAAAGACTGGCAATGGTATTTCGAGAAAGACGTTCGTTGATTTTCGACCAACGTTACAAACTCCGTCTCGCAAAGTTCCGCCGGACTCTCGCGTTGATTGCACCGATGACTGACTTCCGACAACTCCCACCTAAGTCCAAATGAAAACTTCGCGCGAACTTGCCCGCAATCACTTCGACCGCAATCTTGGGCGAGAATCAGAGAGAGAAAGAGAGAGAAAGAAAGGGAGAGAGAAAGTACTTTCAAACGGGGGGGGGGGGGGTGAAGAAATACTTTGGCGTTATGTCCAATATTTATGTAATACATAACTATATATATATATATATATATATATATATGTATATATATGTGTGTGTGTGTGCGTGTGTGTGTATATACACATATAAGTTGTCATGGCATAGCGTGAAATTACGAAATAGAAAATAAAAATAAAAATAAAAATAAAAATGGAGACACGATGTAAAACCGTTTTCCATTCCCGTTCCACCCTTAACCATCACACCGAGCACGTTCTCAAGCATATTCGTTGTCTCCCTTTCTCTTTAGGCAAGAGGAAAAGAGAGAGAGAGAGAGAGAGAGAGAGAGAAGGAGACGTGGACAAGTATAAGGGCGAGCGAAAGGGCAAAGGGAGACTCGGATTCGCGTTGGACGGAAGGAGAAGAGCGGTGAAGGTCGGGGGCTGAGGGTGGGCTGGGGGAAAGGAGTGGAGGAGGAGGGGGGTGAGTTGCCGTCCCAACCCCCGCGATAACTTTTTCCTTCTCCGCTTGTACCGTGCTCGAATTTATGCCGGACGGAGAATTAATGCGTGACAGATTTGTAGTTATTACGAGGAGGAGGCGGAGGCGGGATGGAAAGAGTAGGAAGACGAGTGGCCTGGCCTCACTCAGCCCGAGGGAACGAGTCGAGCGACGAGAAAGAGGCGAAGGTGGAAAAAGACGGAGCTAGGGAAAGAGAGAAAGAAAGAGAGAGAAAGATAGATAGATAGAAAGAGAGAGAGAGAGAGAGAGAGAAGAAAAGGAAAGAGGTAGAGAGGGAAAGGAGAGAAAGAGGCACGAAGGTTTCGCAGGGCATCGGAGGCATGGCCGAGCAAAGCAGTCAGGCATTCAGGCAGCGCGATGGCGGCGGAAGTGAGCCCATTACTTATTATAACTGCCTGGCGAGCGAGCGAGGAGCGCCTGTCAGGCATCCATCATCGCGACGAATGGCCTCGCTGCCAATAACATCCGCCGTCATCGCCAACTTTCCGCGATCTTGCCCGCTAACGCTCAAAGCGAAGCGAAGCAAGCTTCGCCTGACTGGCATACTTCTCTTTCTTCTCTCTTTCTCTCTTTCTCTATGTATTCTCTTTCTCTGTCTTTAACCCACCACCCTAGATTTTCCTTCGAGGACGCTACGTATCCATATCACTGTCTCGGCCAATTCTTGAAAGTATTTTTCAAAAGAAATACAATTTATCTTATAGGGAATACGAGACACATAACTCATCGAAAAGCACGTCAATCTTCGGAATGGCAATCATTTAAAAAGGATCTAGGCAAGTTATCGTTCCGATCGTCTCGAACGTTGGACTTTGATGGTATTTCTTCAAGTAATGCAATCATCGGATATGTATTACGAGAAGGATATGTAAGTGTATGTAGGTAAGTAGTAGGTAACGCGTGTAAGGTAATACCTTCATCATGAAGAACTTGACACACGCGTGTAGATATTACGACATAAGTAGAAGTAGTAGTTTTATGTCAGAGATCGATACTCGTAAAATGTTTCGGCACGGTTAGCTACTCTATTTCTGTTATACCTCTTTTGACCCTTTTCCTCTCTTCTACCTTCTTATCGCCTCCTTTTTCGCTTCGCTGTCTATCTATTCATCGCTCTTCTTCTTTCCCTTCTTCGTAGTTTCTTGGAAAACCGATGTAGAGACAGAGAGAAAGAGAGGAAGAGAGCGGGAGGAGATGGTTGTATCGTCGACGTATTTACGATCGTCGTAAGCCTTGATCGTAAGGTTCGCCGTAGATGTCGATATCGGGTCTGCTCTTTACCCATCTTCCTTCTTCTTCTCTCCCTCTCTCTCTCTCTCTCTCTCTCTCTCTCTCTCTGTTTCTCCTTCGCTATCTACCTCCTCCTTCTCACTGTCTCTCTCATTCTTTCTCCATCCACTTCCACGAGGGAGGATATAAAACTACGTCGTAAGTCGTCGATTTTCGAAATTGTCGGTGATTTTCTCACGCTTTGCCCGGACGCTTATTCAGCATCGGAATATCGGTTGGATAGAGGAGATTACCAGTTTGAATATGATTTCACTTTCATCGAATAACACCTACGTGACCGTAAGTACATATGACGATCGGTGAAACCGATATCAAGCGGTCGGTTATCTTCGTTTCTTTTTTTGAAAATTTTCACGGTCCCCGAAGAAAGGAGAAAAATCGAAGAACTTCGTCGGTGACATGCTCGTAGGATAACACGCGGAAGTTCGATAGCGAAGCGTCTGGTTTAACCGTAGGAACACGGATGATCTAGCGCATATCCAGCAATGCTCGGTTAGGCAGGGCATATGGCAGGTCGTATCTATGTAGCTAGCCAGACAGCTGGAGTGACTCATGGCGGATTACAGTGATTGCTTGTTTATGGTCATTAACATCCTCGTGGTCCCATAACTACCCCGCATGGCGTCCCATCCTATCAGCAGTGCTCGCTCCTCTACGTACACGCGCAACCGTTCTGTATGCTCGCACACAACGGTTCTCTATGCTTGCACAGGTATATTGGATACAGTCACCAAATTGGCACGCGCACTCGCGCATCCTCGTTGATCGACGCCCTCGACGAAATCGAGCCAGCGATTACGAAAATCTCCCATGGAAATTTGAAGATTGAAGCGGCAGGAAAATCGTTTCCAAAGCGAGTCAAACGCGTACTCGAAATAATCGGGATAATTCTATCGCCGCAATTTTTTTAATTAACGTTACTACCGAAACAAAAGCGTCGAACTCCATTATGCCGAGCGACCTTCCTTTTTCCTTCCCCTCTTTTCCCCACCCCTTCCCTCCCCTAATATCGATATGTGTATTCGTAATATTTTGGATTAACGTAACGACGAATTGCGCATTTTAATTGCGAGCGCATTTAGGTACTCGTATCGCGTAGGATGTACATTACTAATAATTAGAAATATGAAATAAAATGCATCGGAACGTACTCTGGGACTCATTTACGGTAAAACAACCCCCGAGATATAATTTAAAAGATAATAAATATGCGCTCGTTTAAGCGAACGAATGCCCACTAATAACCATCGCGTATCATTATTTCAATTATAAAGTAGCAAATCATGAGAGATGATTCCGCGGGTAACCACGGGAAAGGATATTTTTTTTTGGGGAAAAATTTTTGTTAGATTACATACGGCGAAATTAAAATCCTCGGTTCGCGGTAGGATCGATATCTTTTTCGTTTTCGTTTTTCTTTTTTTTTTTCGTTCCTCTTTACCTTTTCTCTTTTTTTCTATCTTTTAATCCTCTCCAGAAAATTACACGAAAAGAAAGAAATCGAAAGGAAGGAAAGTAGTCCGTGGTAAAATCGGACTCTCGTCGATGGAATTGGAATCGGTCGAGTGAGAAGAGCTTTTGTGCGCGTACGTGCACGTTCGCAAGCGGCCGTTTAGCCGTGCTGATTGATGGAAACTGGTCCTCCTAGAGCAACTGCTGCCCACGAACGGCAATTATACCTGGTACACGCACTGTATCGTCCCCGGCACATAGATCGCCCGGTTGCTCGTTCGGCTCGGCTCGGTGGCCGGTAACACTAATACGAGAGCCGGCTTGCGTAACTCGCGCTTTCACCCCCTTCCATTCCCTATTTCCACCCCTCGGCGTAGCACACCAACATCGGCCATCGATACCGTCGACCGACGATCGCCACCACCGGCACCACCACCACTGCCGCTGCCGCCCCTTGATTGCCTCATTGGATCGCATTATGTCGCCGCCATTATCATAATTCAGGGATTTTTCACGGCCGTCCCGCAGAGCACGGGCTTTGGCTCCAGGCCCGATTGCCACACGGAGAGGGACACGCGTCGATCGATCGAACAGTTCGAGCTCGGTGCACCTCTCACCCCCTCCCTTCTACGAGACCCCTCGTCGTCCTACGTCTTTTCCTTTTCTTCCGTCCTATCAAAAGAAATCGGACTCTGAAAATCATTGCTTCCCGATAGTTCAGATTTTCTGGCTTGACCATTTTTATACTTTCCTAAAGAACGTTTTCCCCTTTTAACTTTGGCTATGGGGGAACCGATCTTAAGTACTTGAAATAATATCATAAAGTTATCCGTTCGATCGAACGATACGTAAGTACGTATGCATTTGGAAAGAAGGAAGAGAAAAAGATGAGAACGAATCGAAATGTTTTCTTTCTTCGTCCGTTAGAGTTAGGTTAACGTTAAAGGCGCTAGAGAGGGGTAACGTGGTATAATATGATAATAACGCCCACCGCACGGCCAGATAGGTATAATTGTCGAGCATAATTCAGGGCGGAGCGAGCTGGACGTCGGTGATGTACGTCTTGGTAAAGCAGCTCCGGGACTACCCATACGGGGGTAGACCATACCCATACGGGGGTTTACTGCACCACCACTATCACCATCATCACCACCACTACCACTACCACTACCACCACCACCACCACTACTACTACCATTTTCATCGTCGTAGCTTGACTACTCGTCCGCGAGTAGGAAACGCTACGAGAGGAAAGAGCTTGTACGGCTTTCCTTAATTTATTGATATAATCAGCTCAGCTTTGTTAAACACGCATAATAAGGCTGCCGTACTGCCGGGGAAGGGGGTCGAGTGAGTAATCCATGCCTCGCCGATGAAAGTAGTCTTAATTGGACTACGAATGTCACGAGTTCAAGATTCACGCGCGCGTAAGAACCTCCAGGAGCGACGTCGTCCAGCAGTTCTACCTTTGAATCTAAATTTAGCTTTACGTCGACCCGATCTCGTCGTGTACGTTTTTTGCACGTGGCACGGTTTACTTGGTTGACTTAAAGCAACAGAAGATACTTACCTACATATTTTTGATTAAACGAAAAACGGAGGTTGCTTTTTTCTCGACGTCGAATTTCTGAAAGAAAAAGAACAAAAAAAAAAAGAGGGAAACAAAAAGAATGACGAGAAGTATTTAAGAAATCTCCCTGTACGAAATAAAGAATAAACAAATCGCTTAGTAATTACAAAAAGCGAAAGAGCCAAGAAAAAAGAACGACTTCTAGAGTTATCTATCTATCTATCTATCTATCTATCTATCTATCTATCTATCTATCGATCTATCTGTCTGTCTACGTACATATGTATCTATCTACCTGGCGATTTTCACGAACGCGTGAATTCAAAGCGATCTCTCTCGTCCCATAGACGATAAATCATGACGGAACGATGGACGAGAAAGTACAGGAGGAAAGAGCATTTTTTTCGGCACGGTGACTCGGTTTACCCGCTGAAGTTTGGTAACACGCCGCAGAGAAGCAGAAAACGATCGGAGAGGGCGAGGAGAAAGGAGGAGGAAGAAGAGGAGGACGAATGCAGTAGAGTATGACGGTGGTGTTGTTGTTGTTGTTGGTAGTGGTAGTGGTGGTGGTGGTGATGGTGGTGGTGGCGATAGTAGAGAAAGGGTGCAGAGGACGAGGCCGAGGTAATCACTTGGTGATGTAGTTCCTGCGAAGCGAGGTGGAGAGCCTCAACGAGAGAGATCGTGCATGGTCGTTGGAGAGGGAAGAAGAGAGAGAGAGAGAGAGAGAGAGAGAGAGAGAGAGAGAGAGAGAGAGGGATAGAAATATAGGTATCGGAGCGCAGCGCGCACAAGCATCGCCACCGACAGCTGTATACACCGAGGCGCACTCGGTGCGAGTATTAGAGCGATTGACTGCCGGACGTAACCCGTACGTGCTGGCCGGTAACACGTGTAACATACTGCCGCCATGTATCTCCCTCTCCCGTTCACGTGTTTATGGGGAATCGAGGTCGCTCGCCGTCGCGTCGCGTTCGCACATCCCGAAGACAGGATCGCTCTCTCGCGCGTCCTCCAAATCTCTAACTCTCTCGTATGCGCAGACCTATATCGTATGCATCCTCACATATCCCTATATATCCCTATATCCTACCCTATATTGTCCTATATCGTGTCTCTTGTAGATATAGATGGGTGGCAATCGATTCTATACGATGGATGAACGACCGTGACGTCGATAGGACTGATGAATGATCCAAGTATTTATATACAGCTATTTGCAGTTCCATATTAAATATACATATATATATATATATATATATATATATATATATATATATAAGTATGTATATTCTTCGGTTATCGTAATATGTACATTATTCGTTTAATTAATAACATAAAAATTCATCACGGTATATTATTACTTGAAAAATTACGACATCTAAAATTGATCGATCGGTAGTAAGGATAGGAAGGCCAAGAGGGTAGCAAACGAGGAGTATATCTAGCTAAGGTGGTTTATAGAGATGCGACAAAAATGTAAATGCGATATCGTCTAGGATTCCGCGGTATAAATCTCGCGTTAATGTGTGGAACGAGCAACGCGGCGTTGGCTACGGTAACAGTTGGAAGACCAGCGGAGAAAGAAACGAGGAATGGGAGAAGAGAAAAGGAAGGAGAAGGGAAAAGAGAAAGAGCAAAGGAAGAGACTCGGTTGTGGCGTTCATTAGGAATCCTCTGCGTCTCCCTCCACCGACGAGGACGTGCTACCACCCTAGTGTGCCGAATCAGAGCAAAGGAGAGAAAGTGGAAGGAGCACGAAAAGGGAGGAAGAAGAGAAAGAGATGGAGGAGGAGGAGAAAGAGGAAGAGGAGGAGGAGGAGGAGAAGGAGAAGGAGGAGAAGGGTAAGGAGAGAAAGAAGGGAGGCTGTCGGTGAGGGTGGCGGGGGCTGGAAGGGTGAGGGTGCCGCGATAGATCACGCGGGCGGCAGCGCTCCTTCGAAAAACATCCATAAAACGCAGTAGGGCGGACTCAGCGACAATAAACTCTACATATAAATCTTGTCCTGTGACGCCGTGATACGCTGATGGCGAGCACGATAATCTCCGAGAATGCGGGCCCTCTTCTTCTCTCTCTTCTTCTTCTTCTTCTTCTTCTTCTTCTTCTTCTCTTTCTCTCTCCTCCTCCTCCTACTCTTCCACTTCCTTCTACTATACTCTTCGCTTCTCCAAATCTCTCCTCCCACCTCCTACGATTCTACCTCCTCCTCCTTCTCCTCAGTCTTTCGATTCGCATCTTCGTTTCTGGGCGCACGCATCATTCTCTCTCTTTCTCTCTCTCTCTTTCTTTCCTCTTTTTCAATATATACGACGATAGCATTTGCATTGCCAAAACGGCAGCTTGTGTGTGACAGAACGCGATGCTACGAAATTTTCAGCAAGGTATTAGAGAGAATAAGAGAGAGAGAGAGAGAGAGAGAGAGAGAGAGAGAGAGAGAGAGAGAGAGAGAGAGAGAGAGATCTAGGTCCTTCGTTCCACAACCAACGAAGAAAATGTCCGGCATTTAGTTTTAATACTCGCTTTTCTCCACGTTCGACGTATAAATCTTTTCGTATAAATTTTCTTGTAGAATCAAGAAGGGGACAAAAAGATTTGACCTTTATCGGTTTAATATCTTCGCTAAAGAGGCCAAGAAGAAGGTTTCGAGGTTTATCGGGAAAGAGAGATAGACAAAAAGAGAAAGAGAAAAAGAGAGAGAGAGAAAGAGAGAGAGAAAAAAACGCATAGGCCAGCGAGAACTATCGACCCTTTCGAGGATCGTCACCGAGTCGAAGGGTCGGTCTTAACGATCGAAAGATTTGGCCGATGGGCCGAAGAGCGCGACGCGAAGGAGTTCACGTAAGGAGAACAAAGGAAGGGCGATTAATCTCGTTTCACCGCGGCCAACTCGAAATCGAAGTCGTTTAGGCCGAAGAAGCGCGTGGCCTGTGCGAATGTAGCCCGGAATTAAAGTCTCAGACCCAGCAGCCCTCCGCCTTTACTTCCCTACCATGGTTCCTATCTATCTCCATCCCTTTCTCTCTCTTCCTTCAGTGATTCCACCTTCGTCCACCCACCTCCTGGCGTCCCTTCGTTCTCCTCCCTTCACCCTTCTCTCTGCCACGTCTCACCGTATCTACGACCGTAATTCACCGCCCCGTGCCTCGCTCCCTAAATGCTTCTAACTCCTATTCCTTCGGCGGGAGGATCGAACAATGGCGCGTGAAATTTCAACTTTGAGCCTCCTCCAAGGCGCGCTCTCGATCCTCGAGCAGCCAAGCAGGCAAGCAAGCAAGCAAGCAAGCAAGCAAGCAAGCAAGCAAGCAGCAAACGAACAGGCAGGCAGCATCCCTTTCTCCCCTCCCCTTTCTCTCTCCCTCTCTCTCTCTCTCTCTCTTCATCTTGCCCTTTCAGTCCCACCACCTTACACCACCTTCTTCGCCCCATCGCGGGATCTCTCACTCGCGTAATTTAATTATTCACTCGAGAGCCAAACTCACCGGATCTTGGCCGACTACCATTCGTCTGCTTGCGTTTCTTGCGTTTCTGAGCCCGTTAACTATCCTCTTCCTTTTCCCCCCTTCCCCCGTTAGCTCTCCCACCCCTTCACTCTCCCCAAACCATCCTCTACTAGTTCTCTACTGATTCTGAATCCCGTAGAAGGAGCCGAGAGATTCCGAAAAAGTGCATGAGACAAACGAGCCAGACACTTCCTCCCTTTTGCGTCTGATATCTCTACTACCGCCACTTGCCGACGAGTCGCGTAAATCTTTCTCCTTGCAACGGCGGCGCTGTTTAGTCGCAAGAACAGCTTCACCGAACCTAACGGAGACGGATGCACCACCGAGCATTCCCGTTCCCCTCACCCTCACCCCATCCCCGAGTTCTCGCGCCTTTTTCCATATTTTTCTGCGATCGATAGATACTTTCAATAGAAATAGAACATTAACGATATAAAATGGATGTAAATAATATCATACCTTGCGATTCCCAATCGAAATAAATGAAATGATTCGTAATGAATTTTTCGTACATCTTACAAAGAAATGATTAATGAATAAAAACGAAGTAAATACTTTCTTGACTCTTCTTTCTTTCTTCCTTTTTTTTTTCTTCTTTTAACGATTCTTAACAAATTATTTGCAAAGACGAGAAGATTAGCCGGAGTAGCTTTTAAGACGTTTTTTGATCGTTCCCGATGCCTCGAGTTAGGCCTATTCCTTTCATCGACACATCTTCAGAATGTCGCGAGTCTGGCGCTTCCTCCTCACGGTAACGTCGATAATCGCTTCGGCGTCGGCGGTTAAGACAAGATGGATTTGTCACGCATCGCTGTCGTTTAGTCGATAAAGTGACGAGAGCCAGCCGGTGGCACGAAGTGCTAACTAGACAGAGCGGCACTCAATTATTACCGTCAGACCTCGTGTAGTTTAACTCATCTACCCCGTTCCTACGAGATCTCCTCCTCCCTCCTATACAGCTCTACCTTCCCCTCAACTAAACACTTTACGAGCAGCTTGCCTACACGTCGTACGCGATCAGTGTCGTCCTTGCAACGCCTCTTATCGAAAATGGCAGCCCGTTAACGCCGTACACGCTGTCGGCTGTTCTCTCTCCCTCTCTCTCTCTCTCTCTTTCTCCGTATATCTCTCTCTCTCTCTCTCTTCCTCTCCCTCTTTCTCCATCTGGATCTTCCTCCGACTTTCTCTTTTTCTCTTTCTCTCCTATATGCTCGATACAACGTGCATACAAGCTAAGGCATCTTCTAACACAACGTGTCGTAAGAAGAAAGCAGCATCGATTGCTGACACAAGAACACCGATTAAAGCTCCGATGAAGTGGATCGAGAAGTTGACTAAGACTCGAATCATCGTACCTAGTCTTCTTCCATACTCGAGTCACTGATTCCCAGGAGAGAATTTTTCAAAGAAGTCTGGACGCGACTTCCTCTTGTCGAACTTCCTCTTTATTTCCTCGCGCTGTGCATCGAGACGCGAAAGTATCTCAAACATTTTTCGAGGTTGCACAATGCGAAACAAATTCGTTGCCTGTACGGGAAGCACGCGGATGATGTAACACCGCGAAGATTTCTCCGAGGAATTCGCCGCTCTGCCTGGACTCGTCGATTTGGATGAAGAGTGTGGAGAAGCAACCTCTAGCCTTCTCTCTCTCTCTCTCTCTCTCTTTCTTTCTCGCCCTTTCTACCCCCGATCATCCATCCCATCGACTATTTTCTTTCGTTCGCCATTCGCAAGAGTCTCCTGATACACGCCGTTCATCGCGGGATCATGCAAAGAAAATTGGATAGAGAACTCCCGTCGAGATCGTTCGGTACTCCCTGGAATTTCGTCGATCGTTTTTGTAAGATCTATCCCTTCTCTATATATATCGACTTTTTCATCAAAAGTTTCACACGAACGTTTGCCTAATGGAAATCTTATTTTTCCGTACGAAGTAATATTAACATCTGAAAATTTATTTATCTTATTCAAACTGTTCCTTTAACTAAAAGTATTCGTACTTATTATATTCCTTAAATCGAAATAAACACTTCATTCCGTTTATTCCGCTTAAGACGGAAAATGAAAATGGCGCGATAGACGGTAGGCACTTCTTCAAGGAACAATAGTAATGCTGGCAACGAACCTGAATAACGTAGTAACGATAACGGCCTCGGAAGGAAGGTTTTTGCGTGCAAAGATATCTTAACAAAACTCTCGCCGGCGTCGTGCAACGTTTATGAACGAAATTTGCATACGTACCTACGGATTCCCCGTGCTTAGCTTTAATCCATTCGGGAATTTAATTCTTCGAATACACGCGCGGAACGTACATTTTGTTACGCCTCTTCTCGCCACTGGCAATTACCACCAGCCGCGCTTTTAGTCCGCGCGACGTACGTTCCAGGTTTGCTTCGAGACAACGAGACAATCAATAAACAACACGTGTAGATAACAATCGCGGGATAGAAACCCCTCTATTTTCCCGGGGATGGCCGACTATAATTGCCGTACGTGTTTCGCCGAACTTCGTTTCCGTCCGTGTCTACCCCTTTTCTAAAGCTCATCCCCCAATCCCCTTCTCTCTCCCACTCTATACCCGAGTGAAAAATGTGGGCGAGAATGAAGTGCCGGAATGTAGACCTCGCGTTTTCTAAATTCATCCGAACAAACGGGTAAAAGGCGTAATTAATGCATTGATAATTGCCGGGAAAAAGTTTTTCTGCCTGATAAATATTCATCCCTTTAGTCTCTCCCCTCTCTCTCTCTCTCTCTCTCTCTCTCTCTCTCTCTCTGTCTGTCTAACCATCTTTCTCTCTTTTACCCTCGGTGGCGTAAATTCGACGTTCCGCAAGATACAGAAAATATATATCTCGGGTAAAAGCGTGGACAGAGGCATGTCGTTCCCGATAAACCGCTTTCGAAAGAATCCTAATAAGAAGTGCACTTGCTCGGCCATAAAATAGCGAGCCTTTCTCTTCGACGAAGAAGCGAAGTGTATTTCTCCTCTGGCAGCAAAGTCCTGGCTCCTTCTAAAACCGAAACACCAGAGAAACGGCTACGCCACGGTCCTTTCCATACTACTACTATCAGTATTACTACTACTACTATTACTACTACTACGACGAGGAAAGAGATTTCTTTCTAAAGGAGAACGAGAGAGAAACGTGGAAAGAGGGGAAAGAGAGTAAAAGAGTAGAAGAGTAAGAGAAAGAGAAATAGAGAAAACGGTGAAGAGAACGGTGCCTGAGAATAAAGAGTGCGCGGATTAAGAATGCTTCCACGGAGACGAGTTATAGTCGCTTCCTTCCCGTAGTTGGAATTAATCGGCCATTCCGGAGGCGATGCATTAACAGAGACAGAGGGCGCACTGCCATTCTAAACCCCCGTTCATCCCCACCGGCCAGCCCTCTCTCACTCGACTCGCTTCTTTTATTTCAGACTCATTCACTTCGATACCCACGATCGTTGACAATAAAATTTCCATCCTGACGTTTCGGTGCTCCTATCGCCGAAAAGGTTTGCTGAGTCGTTATTTATTCATCGACACGCTCGGCTTATAAACTCCCAACGCGCGTGTTCACGTAAAGTAGAACTCCGTTTTCTCGATGATCGTAACCCTCTCTCTCTCTCTCTCTCTCTCTCTCTCTTTCTACTCAGATGCAAACTTTCTACGAAGATCAAAATTCATATTTCCAAAGAGAAATTATCTTTTCTGTTAATATCAGAAATAATGCCTTCGAATGAAATATCCTTTAAGATTTTTCTCGAAATAACACGTGTGTCTCCGTGACAATTTATATTTGAGATTCGATTATTCCTCGAACGTCGAAGGCTTTCTTTTATCTTGTTATTACATACCTATTGTAATAACGATGATGCTTACAATTTCATTATTTGAATGAAATTTTGTTTCTCTATAGAGAAAGAGAGAGAGAGAGAGAGAGAGAGAGAGAGAGAGAAAATGACAAAATAAATATATAAAACTAGTTCTTCGCGCAAGCGTTGATCTCGTCGGACGTATGAAAACGAGCGATGTTTGAAGAGCAATGGTAATATAAGTTAAAATTCCAAATTAATAACGATTCGAAAGCGTTTCGGTTTTATATTATTTAATTTATTGGTAGAATCTACACTGCCCTACCTGCCAATCACCGATTTTTGATCAAATTAAACTACTACGCTTGACCCGAAACGAATGCGAATGACAGCTATGCACCAACATCGATGAGTTAAAGTAATTAGTAGCTCTTCATACAAGATACAATTGACCTCGATCGTTCTGACCAAATAGAAAAATCATTTTTTCAAAAAATTAAATCGTCTCATTGACGGTACGCGATTGAAACGTGGGATTCCAAATTAAAATTGAAAACGATTTGAATATATGTTAAGAGCGTAGAATGCTTGTTGAAAGTTAGTAAAGAAGGAAAGAAAAAAAGAAAAAAAAAACAGAAAAAGAGAAAGAGAGAGAGAGAGAGAGAGAGAGAGAGAGAGAGAGAGAGAGAGAGAGAGAGAGGAAGAAGAAGAGGGTAAGCTGGTCGTTAGGAAACGGCAGAGAACTCGCAATACGAAATTTTGATACGTGCCGTGCATTTTGCCTCTATCTCGCGAAAACGCATCTCTCTCTCTCTCTTTCTCTCTCTCTCTCTCTCTCTCACCATCGCCAATGGAATCGTTTAAACGCGTGCTGTCTGTAGATGCTCCATAGTTCGTACACTACTAACGTACTATACGTATGCACGTATATACGCAACGTGGGAGAACAGCCGAGGATCGCATACAAATACCAAGAGAAACCTCAAAACTTAGTGTCGGCTAATTACAATCTTGACTTCACCCATGAGCTTCATAACAGGTAACGGCTTCAGCCGTACCTACCTACCTACCTACCTACCTACCTACCTGCCTTACCAACTTTTTGGCTTATTGTCCTTACGTACTAGCCACAAGGGATATACTCGAAACTATCTAAAAGCCGCGGGTTTTACACCTATGCACGAGGAAATCCGAAAGGTACGATTCAAAAACGCCGACCTTCCACGGGAAAATACTTTGGAACTTCATTTATAATTTCTCCGAGTCAGCAGCGATGGAAGGCGGCCGTTCGTAGAGGCACTCTATAAAAGTAGACGTTTAAATTGACTTGGTAAAAGTCGTAAATGTAAAAATCACTGAAATGAAATGCGATGAAAATTTTTCAGATAAAGATAAACGCGACGTGTATACATATATATGTATGTATGTATATACGTGTACTTGGATATTTTTATACGAGAAAAATACGGAAATAAAACGTTCGATCGTTTTTAAAATATTTCCCTTATCACGTAAAGAATCGTAGATGAATCAAACCGAAAGTGGTTACGGTATATATATGCAAAGGATTATTATTTTATACGAAGAAAAAAAGATCTGGAAGAATGTGTTTAATTGGAAAACAATATGAGCAGAGACGTATCGTCGATGGTTGATCGATTCGATCGAGAAAGAAGGAAAGAAAAAATATCCGAAAGAAAAAAAAAAGAAGAAAAAAAAAGAAAAGAAAAGAAAAGAAAGAAACGATACCCGCGAGGCCCAACGAAAACGCTCGATTCGTATTCTTCCTATTCTTTCTCTTTCTTCTTTCAACGTCGCTCGGAAAGGAAAGCGTAGGAGAATTTTGTCGTACGAGAGCGCTTGCGCGACTTCGAGTAGCTTCTGTCCAAGAGAGAAGACGAGACAGGAGGCTGACGGGACAGGCGGTCCACTTAAAATCGATACCGGGGTGCAGCCGTCTCCGTGGGGTGCAATTCCCATGCAAATGAATTGCACCGACACTGGCGCTGCGCGGCGGGAGGGATTGATTTTTCTAAAGTTTCGAGCCGCTGCGCCAGCGAGTCTTTCCTTGCAAACCAAGATTTTTCCGAGTAGCAACGAGCATTTCTATCTTTCTCCTTCTACGTGAAATCAAGATCGTCTTCTCTCTCTCTCTCTCTCTCTCACTCTCTCTCTCTCTCTCTCTCTCTCTCTCTTTCTTTCTTTTCTATTTCTGTTTCTGTCTCTCTGTCTCCATATACTTTTTTTACTTTCTATTTATTCTTATCACGAAGAGAGTGTCTCATATACGTAATAATAATTCTGCTAAATTTTCCGAGTTAATAATTACGATCGGGTTTAACGTTTCTAAATTGAATTTACTTACTTACTTTACCTTTCCGATGTTAATACGAACTACAAATTACGAGTACGATAATATCTACAATTTCCTTATCGTATCTTTGACATTTAAAAGGTAAGTCAATCATTTCTCGATCAACGCTCGTTGAGAAATTACCACGTAATAATTCTCCACCTTGCCTGACAGATTTTCAAAGAAAACGAACTCGATATAAGCTTGTTTATTATTTTTCTTTTCCTTTTACTTTTCTTCCTTTTTTTTTCTTTTTTTAATACTCTGACGCTAACGCTTGTGCAACTAGTCAAAGAAAAACGATACTTGGCCATCGGCGAAAATTTTTTCGCTTGGCAAGCTCTTCCTGTTTCGTGTCTGTACCGACGTAATGACTTACATAAGATGACAGAACGATAGTTAGCCGGTGTATCGTCGTCGCGAGAACGCAGAACGTATACACGCCTGAGTGCGTTAATACCTATATCTATTATATATCTGTATAGTATATATATATATACGTGTATTAACATTTGTAGCTGTTTTCACGCACACATGGACGATTAGGACGCATCGAGGGTCGCTTATGGCACATGCTCGGCTTGTTTCGCACCTCTCGCTGCAACTGAGAGAGAAAGAGAGAGAGAAAGAGAGAGAGAGAGAGAGAAAGAGAGAGAGAGAGAAGTGAGCGGGGGGAAACATAGAGAGAGAGAGAGAGAGAGAGAGAGAGAGAGAGAGAGGACAGCCACGCGGCATTATTATTCCGAGTGATGATTATACGCGCAACCACGGCTGTACTAATTATCCGGGCCATGATGGATCGTTTCCGTACGGAAGGCATGCACCCGAACAATACTTAGTTATTTCCATTAAGGGCTCGATGCGGTACGGAGATCGTAACACACCAAGGCGTAACTGTAATTAATCACTCTCCTATTAGCGGGCAAGCTTCGTTTAAGACGAGACAAGCGTTCCGAGATTCGTGGAGATGCGTCGATCTTCTCGGAAGCTCGACGTTTGTCGACTACGACATCAACGACTAAGAGAAGGAAAAGGAGAACTACGAACGAAGGTTTTACTACGTCCTCTACAATCGACGATTCAGCTCGACGTACTCCGTAATTCTAGACTTCTTTGTTGGCATGGCTCGAAGTGCCCTCGAGAAACCAGTGATTGATACCTCGCACTTGCGCCCGTCGCTCATCCTGCTGACAATGTCCCTGCTAAATCCGTTATCACGCTTATTTTTAACGATTGACGAAGTAGCCGAGTGATCCTTCGATACTTGTATGAATTTAAAATATAATATATATATATATGTAGATATTTTATATATAAAGGGTATCTAAAAAACTCATACTACGTATTATTGAGATCAAATAGATGAAAAAAGTTCATGTAAACTTTAAGTTCGTATAAATGGAAAATGCTATATATAAAAGATATATGCTTTTAAAGATATTTATAATTTGTTATGGCAGTTATAAGAAATGTTCGAAAATTCCTTCCTCTGTAAGAATGCAGAGTACCATTCGTCGAATTAATGATCGTCGAATTCTTTCGAATATTCCAACTGTATTGGAAATAATAGTAAACGCATTTCGAATATACTCTCCAAGTTTATCTTTTGTAAACAATAATTGTCATTGTCAATTATGTATAGATAAAAAAAAGAGAATTATAATACGAAAAAAAAAAAAATGAAACGAAAGAGTTCGACAATCATTAATTTCAAATATATCCTTATAAATCATAAATATCTTTAAAAGCATATTTCTTTTCAATAAAACATTTTTGGGCATAAGTTTGTATGTTCATCTATCTGACTTCAGTAATATACGTAATATTACTGACCCAACCTTTCTGGACACCCTATATATATTTATAAAATACAATGAAATTATATAGGAGAAATGACCGATAAGAATAACATCGTTTACGTCCGGTAAAAAAAGGAAATCTAAATAGGTAATAAAATTAATAAGCATTCTCGTTTTCTTTCACGAGCGCGTTAATATAAAATAACCAGTAATTACATAAACGCTTTGGTAACTTTAATAAACCACGCAAATATAATGCCATTTGTGCTCGGCGAATGGTTTTATGTTTCTAATCTCTGTCTAATCTTTATTCCTCGCGGTATCGCGCAAGCGGTATAGAGCTTAGCGACCATTAAGAAGGCAACGTTGATGGTTGCCTGTCTATTTAGAGGCCTCGGGATATTTGCTTCCTATGGTCAAACAACCTATACGTGTAGACAAACGCGAGTACGTTGAAACGTCTGTCGAGGGAAATTACACGAACCGGGCACGTTGTTGGTTATTGCTTGGCAACTGTTAGATTCACGCCAGCACGCATACTAGACTGGGAAAAAAAGAAAGGTTAACGCGAGAGGTACAATCATGTAGTACGAACGAGTATCCACCGATAAAACGCGTTTCATTGTTATCGTCTCGTTCTAGACGACGAAGATCCTAACCAGAATCAGAATTGTCAATAAAAACACATCGACGCGACGTGTGTGACAAGTCCGACATGTACTGAAAAAAAAATGTTCTCTCAATAAACGTAAATACGTATGTATTCTCTATTATATCACAGAGATGTTAAATTAATATCGAATCTTTTCTTCCTTTTTTACCTCCTCATTCTGTCCCCCTCCACCTCCACCTCCTCCTCCTCCTCCTCCTCCCCGGAACTAAAGCAAACCGTACAAATTCTATTATTAAATTCACTATGAAATATATCTATAAAGAATAAATCACGGTTAGTTTGAGACAAAACGTGTGACCTATTTTTAAGATAAAATAAATATCCTCGGGGATAGATTAATGGCCCTAGATCACTCTCGATAGATACTCTCTGGTACTCGAGAATGGTGAAGGTTCTAAGTCTATAAATCGAAGGTCTTCGAAGAAGGTAAAGAAAGAAAGAAAGAAAGAAAGAAAGAAAGAAAGAAAGAAAGAAGCTAAGGTAAAGGTAAGAGAAAGGGAAAAGGTAAAAGAGAAGGGATGAGAAGAGAAGAGAAAGGGATAGGGAAAGGGAAAGGGAAGAGAAGGGAAGAAAAAGGTAGAGCGCGAAAGAAGGACGTTTTTACGACGAGCTCGCACGCGTAAACGACCGAATCGAAGTCCTTCCTCGCCGCTTGCTTTGATCTGTCACCCTCCACGTCACCCTCCTCGTCTCCCGCGCGTTAAGACGAGCTTGCCGGCCGTCAGCATCAACCGTGCGACGTGCAGGTCCCGTCGAGCCAATTTATGATAATGAATCCGGAGATTTATCGCGTGTTTCTCGCTACGACGACGAGATATTAAGCGAACCAGCACAAAATTAGAATTGGCGCAAGCGAGTCACGTTCTCCTACCAATCCCCTCCCTTCCCGTCCTTTCTCACCCCATTCTCCCGTATTCTTCCTTTTCTTTATTTTGGCATCCTTCTCTTAAGAACGTCTTCGTTACTCTTGTCGTGCGAACAGATCGGAAGATCCCGAAGACACGAAGAGACGTAAATCTTTCACTTTTTTCTTTCAACGAGCAAACAACGAATCGATCCTTCTTTCTTTTCCTCCTCCTCCTCCTTCTTCTATGTCGTTGTCGTCATCGTCGTCGTCGTCGTCGTCGTCGTCGTCGTCGTCTTTCTCGAAATCCTTCAGTAAACGGAGACGAGAACTCGTCTATTATTAATCGGACGAAACGTCTTTACTTATAATACGCCACATTGAAATTAATCGTAAATCTTTCATTTTGAGTTATGTCCGATCCGATCCTTCACGGCATCACTGAATTCTAAAGATCGATATTTATACCTTATCCGGTGAGCACGGAATGAAAGACGTATGACATATTCGCAGTGACTACTAAGTCCATGATACCAAGAACGATAGACAAAATACACTTACGCGCGTCATCCGAATTCCTACGAGCGACGGTCCAACTAATGTGTCAACAGTGTCATAAAATAGAATGCTTTTCTGACCGAAACCCAAAGAACCGCCTCGACGCGCTTCGGTGAATCGTGGCAATAATTATAGAAGTAACATCCCGTCCCGTTTTCTTGATTTTCTCGAATATACATGGTTGACCGTTTTGAGAAGAGAGATAGTAGATATGTATAACGCGATTTCGATGGTTCTATTGAAATTAACCAAGTCGAACCCGAACCAGAAGCCGGGTCACGCTGATCGTGAATGAAGGGACGATATTTCAATGCTAACGAGACGACGGGAAATTAACGAAGGAACAAAGTGAACGCTACGAAGAAAGAGAGATACGATAGAGTCAGAGTTGGCATGTACGCGATGGAAGGCGGGGCCAAATTTTCTTGCGCTTTGGACGAACTCGAGAAGAGAAAAGAAAGGATAAAGTGTAGCAGCGCGAGTAGCACCAGTACCAATACCAGTACCAGTACCAGTACCAGTACCAGTACCAGTACCAGTACCAGTACCAGTACCAGTACCAACAGTAATACCAATGGCGACGACGGCAGCAAGGTAATGCATTAACCGTGCCGTCGCGCTCTGAGTTCGGCTCTACGCTAATGAAACGTAGCAGAAATATCTCGGTCGTTTAATTAGAAGCAATAAACGGAAGGAGTTCAATTGCCTGCTGTATCCTCACCGTTCCCGAGTCGTTTCAACCGTCTAGGTACGAATACTACTATACCTTCCTCTAACCTCTCATTCCCCTTCTTTATCTCTCTCTCTCTCTCTCTCTTTCTCTCTCTCTCTCTCCTTTCGTTCTCCTATCGAGTTCCCAAAAGGAGCAAAAGTTACCCTCTCCCGTCTCAAGGTCCCGCGAGAAGAGAGAGACTCATCCATGCTTCTTTCCCTTTTCGTCGTCGTTCGACCCTTCTTCCCTTTCGTAGTTGGAGGGTCGCGAGAAGATGCAGAGAGTGTAGTCCACACACGGGCTTTTTCTCCTCCATAATTCCCGACACCAACGGTGGATCCAATATTTAATGCTCGTCTCTCGTCTTTACCACGAAACAGACGCTACAGAAAGAAAGAGATAGAGAACGGTCGCAAAGGGCCCTCTTCGCTTTTGCAAACAGTCTAAAGGAAGCCACCGAACCTTCCTGGTTTCTCGCGTCTGCCTAGGCGTCGGGCGACGTTCGATAAATACGCGCTACCGCGATTAAGCTTTCATGAGAACCAGCCAGAGATCGTGGAGAGTGCCGTTCATCCGATATGCACAGACAACTGTGTGACGAGACTCCGTTACGGGACCCCGAAGACATCCCACATCGACCGATGTAGCCCGGGGGTGGTCTTATTATGCACGACGACCGCAGACTACCTCCGGACAACCCAACGACACAGACTTCGCGCCTCGAATCTGTCTCTACCGAAATTATCGCTAGTAGGATTATCTCGTTCCTCGGTCGGACACGTTTGTACTTGTTCCATCTCGAATTAGATAACTTTCCTATTTCCTCGATTATCGAGGAAATCGTAAAATATATCGGAGACATCTTAAAGCAGACCGAGCGAGCACTTTGCAATTTTGGCATAATAATAAAACAAAAACAAAAAAAGAAAAGAAAAGAAGGAGGAGGTCCAACGTTTCTCGGACTCTGGACATAACTGCGATCGTCTGGCTGAAACATTAGAAACGGGGTTTAATTACAAGGCTGCAGCTGGAAACAGTAGTAACGGTAGTAGTAAGTAGTAGCAGCGGTAGTAGTACCACCGGTAGCAGTAGCAGCAGTAGCAGTAGCAGCAGCAGCAGTAACAGCAGCAGCTTGGAACGGAGTGCTTGCGAATAGTCGTCCGGTGCTATATTGATTCCCTAGATTGTCCAGCAAGGAGAAAGCACGAGAAGGAAAGAGATAGAAAGAGAGAGCGAGAGGGGAGAGGGAGAGAGAGAGAGAGAGAGAGAGAGAGAGAGAGAGAAAAGGGTTGGTCTCGAGTATGTGAACTGACGTTGGGAGCGACATGGCGAGTGGGAGGACGAAAGAGGGTGCCGGGGTGCACTTGGCTCGCGAGACACGTTCATTGTCTCCTCTACTCGCGACGACCCTTCCTTCATGATCATCAACTACCTCACGTTCCGCCGGTGGATAGCGGTCTCAAACCAGTGCCAAGCATCAAATAAACCGGGCCGGCCTAGGTTACAGGAAAAATTAAGTAATTGCCCATAGCCTCTTGTGTTTTTATCGCGACTTCATCGAAACAACTACACTTTGTATCTTTTAACTATCCTCTTTCTCTTCTATTCGTTTATTCGATTGATTAATTTATTTGTTCGTTCGTTCGTTCGTTCGTTCGTTCGTTCGTTCGTTCGTTCGTTCGTTCGTTTTTGTTTATTTATTTATTTATTTATTTTTTTTTTTTTTCTTTATTCATTCATTCATTTTCACCCGTGATCGATGGGAACGAAACGTTTTTTAAGAAATTCTTAATCGGAAAAGTTTCGAAAGACGATACAAGACGATTATTCAGAGCGCGAGAACGTAAATCAAGTTGGCGAAGAGTAGAGAGTACCTTCTCTATTTTATCCCCTCCATTGTTCTCTTTCGTTCTCGGCCCATCGCTCTTCTTTCTTTCTTTCTTTCTTTCTTTCTCTCTTTCTCTCTTCTCTCGTTTTCACCCCACTCCTCCTACCGCCAAAAAATAAATCGCACGGGCGAACGATGTAACGGGGAAGTTACGAGCGTAGATTCGGAGCAGAGAGACAAGACGCATCCTATGAATAATGGATTGCCGGTGGCTCATTATACGGGTGAAGGGTCAAGGGCAGTTTTATACGTAAAAACATGGACGGTCGGTCGGTCGGGCAAATGGCTGGCAGAACCACGTCGTAGTCGTCGTCGTCGTCGTCGTCGTCGTCGTCGTCGTCGTTCCTCGTCGTCGTCGTCGTCGTCGTCGTCGTCGTCGTTTCTCGTCGTCGTTTCGTACGAGGTCCGGTGCCGCAAAGCCAACCTTCTCCTGAAGTCCGAGGACACGAGAGAGATAGAAGTCCGAGCCGTACTCGGCATGTCCTGCCAGGCTCGTAAATATCTGCCGGTGCGTCCGATGCTAATCTGAATGCAGATGCGCCCTCGTCCTGTCCACCGACGATCCGTATGAAGGGCATTAAATAAAAGCCCCGTTCCGGTAACACCAACGAACTGAACGTACGCTTGATTATTCTCCGATCTCGTTCCACTAGTCGCCAGTATCTTGCTTGATAATGGTCGACGATATCAAAGAAAAATTCATATGGAATGGAATATACGTAACTAAGGGGAAAATTCTCAGTTGGAAGAAATCTTTTTCAAAAGTTTTTGAAGGATGACTGGATAGCGACGTCTTTCCTGTGAAAAGAGAAAGAGAGAGAGAGAAAAGGAGAGAGCGACAGTACCACTTGAAAAGTGGGGAAAAGATGCGAAGGTTAGGACTTGCATAGTCACAAGTTGGTATAATTAAGGTGGAAAGGTACCTGGCGTCTGTGGAACGAGAAGTGGTTAGAAAGATGGCGTAAGGTAGTAGGAGAAGCAAGAAGAGAGAGCGAGAGAGAGAGAGAGAGAGAGAGAGAGAGAAGTGCCCTAGATCACCGGACGTCTAGTAGCGGAGCTGTGAGCGCAGATAAGGACCGCCACGGCGACGGCCAAGATGGACGGCCGCCCAGTCTCAGCACTAGCCTGGCTTTCTCTAGCGCGTCGCTACCGAGCGGAGCAGCGGCATCTCCTCCGCCTGTCTCCTCCTCCACCTCTTCGTTCACCTAGAAGCTTCCTGGGGATCCTTATTTATACGCCGTCGGCCCAGACTAACGCCCATTGTCCCATTTCACCCCCGGGGTAATCTGCCGGACGCAAATCTAAGGCCCTGATCCTGCGGGCTACCGCGAAAATCTATGACGCCTTTAATTTACACGCACCTCGACCCCTCCTATGCTTCTAACGCTCTTCTCTCGATCCTACGTGACCGTCGCGATTCCTACGAACTATCGTCCAAGGACTATCCACCACAAGGTTCTCCTCTTATTCCTTATACCAATCTCTAACGAAGGTCGTTTGTTCAAATGACCTTCGCCAAGATGATCCTTCGAACGTTGTTTCTTCGGCTCGTCTCTAAATTACCCAAGTTCTTCTTCTTCATCTTCTTCTTCTTTCTCCTCCTCCTCCTCGTCTCTTCCCTAAAGAGTCTGAAATCTCTACAATAGTCACGAATTTGAAAGAGCGAATATATTCGTTGGAGAATTTACAACGAGGTGATAAAGATCGCGAAACCAGTCGCGTCTTTCGCGATAGAAGGTGAACAGGAACAACAACGCCAGAAGGATGGCCCTGGGTCAAATATTAACGCCGAGCTCGATAATTGCGAAGTAGATCGTAGGAAGGGTGCGCGGATCGGGTAAACTCGGAGTCTGGGGTAGCCGATAGCATCTCGCCCTCTCCATAAATATGTCGCAGTAAGCTTAACCCCCTTGCCTATCTGCGAGGCACGAAGTAGGGGAGGCATTAATGTCAAACCGAGACGGGAGTTATGGCTCCCCCGTCAATTCGCAATGAATTCAGCGTTTTCGGCAGAGAATCGATGCGTTCCGACGAGCGTTCCGTCGAACGATCCGCTACCCTTTTCCACCCTCTAACACACATATTCTCTCTCTCTTTCTCTGTGTGCGTCTCTTTCTCTTTCTCTCTTTAACTCGTTGCCTCACCCCTATTCCACAGTTCGCAAAATCGCCCGCCATTTTTTACGCTTTTCGTCGTTCGTAAAATGCGCCGCACGTTGCTGCTCCTATTGCTAGAATGATCGATGTTGTTGCGTGAAAACTTCAACGTTTACTCGCGTTTCTACTACTCTTCTTTCTCCTCTTCCTCCTATCCTTTTTTTTTTTTTCCTTTTCGATTGCCGAACGATGAAATTCACCGCGAAATTTCTGGCCGTACTCCTCGTCGTCGACTATTTGCGTTTATTATTTCTAATCTATCGTTTACATTAATCTTATTCTTAAAAACAGCTTCAAATTATTTCCACTGCCCTTATGCATACTACATTATACGTGTGTTATCAATGTTCTTTTACGTTTTTAATTACACGATGATCGGCCGAGAGGTATAAATTGTATAATTGTTATAATATTCTTATAGTCACTTCGTAATTGATTTTGGTTATTCCAAGAAGACATCTAACACATAATTATAGCGATCAATTTATTGGAAGCTATCTAACGTTATGAAATAATGTTCTGATCCATCACTGTCATATGTCGAACATCAATCGGTCTTTCTTTCGCTCTGGCAAACACAAGATACGCCTTCAAGAACTACGTAAACACGTTGACAAGATGACATGATGATCGATGATCGCCGATCGGAAACACGTTCGCAAAGAGACTAAAATGCGAACAAACGAAGTTCGATTTCTTGATGGATATTCACGCCCGCCATTGCAACAAGAATGTAGAGTAAGATCTATATTTCGCCGTATCTATACGAGCAAAGCTATACTACTTCGACAAATGTAAATATAAACTTTGAACATCGAGATTACGTTTCGGTAATCGGCCGGAGATTCGATCGTGCGTTATATATGTATGTATGTACGTATATATGTATTTTATCGGTAAACGCGATATGTGCAAAATTACAAATTACGAATTGCAAACGTAAAACCGACTACAAACGATCCTGGTGTATCCTATACGGTCGAGTGAAATTAAAATCAACCATACATTTATTCGGGAAATTTTCAAATTAGATTTTCCAAGGACGTTAACCACGTCGTGATATCGAACACGCACGCGCCCTATCTTCGTTATTATAAGAGAGTAAAACCGAATCATAGGAAGAGAGAAGAGAAGGATCGATAAGTACTTACGTCGTAAATTTTCTTAAAGCACAATGCGGTCGTCCTCGAACATCGTCGCCATTTTCGAGCGTGGTTCTATCCTTTGTGAGACCGATAGCAGGGCCAAAGAGCGAAGAAAACGAGAGAGCCAAATGGAGAGAAGAGAGAAGAGAGAAGAGAATGCTTTTCAAAGCTTTCTCGTTGACTCTCTCTCTCTCCCTCTCTCTCTCTCTCTCTCTCTCTCTCTCTCTTTCTCCCTTCCGCGAGCATCGAGAAACGAGACACACAGGACGAATGCAGACACGATTTCGTGGTGACTTTTCGTAGGTGATACAAATAACGCAATCAGTATGCAGGGGGTTCATGCATATTTCAGAGGGGGTTACGAGGGTGGCCGCCGCTAAGAAGGGTTTATGACGGGGGTTGATCCGAGGATCCCCATCAAACCGCACCAGTCTGAATATCGAGCCGAGTGGCGAGAGAACAGAGGGAGGAGGGACGAGCACGAGGAGAGGCAGACCTCTTAACTCCTGCAAACTCATTACAATAAATCAAGCTTTGTTCTTCGACCGGGCGAGGGCTGGCTAAATTCTGCGGGTGCTAACCCTTCCTTCTCCTTCCCACCACCTTTCTACCTTCATCCCTTCGCGTCGCAGATACGACGACGACGACAACGACGACGACGACGACAACGACGACGATTTCGTTCGTGATTCCATCGCGTGAACGTGCGCGCGCATGCTCTCAATCCTCACAACCAACTCGTTTTCTTAAAGCTGGTAATTGCCTACGTCATCTCCCTTGCCAAAGCTGGACAACCCGATCGATTTCGCTTATCTCTCTGACGATGTCACTTTGTCTTCCAATCTCTCAAAATTTTCTATGTGAAATAATCTTAGGATTGAATACTATTGAATTCGTTTCGATTCATCCTCACACTATCGTATAATTTGCTTGATATATAACGTATCAACATATATTACTACAATATTATTTCGAGGTCGTTCAAAGCTTTAGCTTAGCCCAGAGCGTTTCTTGGTAAGTCGAGATAGACATGAGAAGGATTTGTTTGTAAACAACGACGAGGGAAGTTCTTAGAGAACACACTCGAGTGATCCGGAACGTGTTGCTTCAACCAACTAATATTTCATATTTGCTCTTTCCTTGTAAAAGCTTGGATATAAAATTTGTAAATATATTGAGTTATTATCATAGGTCGTTCGCCTCATGTTTGAAAGTATTTCTTTCCCTTGTACAAATTTACTAATTTAAAAACAGTTTTTATTAACGAACGAAGATCGTGTTTACTTCTCGGAAGCTCCAAAGCTTAAGATCCTCAAGGTTCGAAATTAAGATATATATATATATATATATATATATATATATATATATACGAAGATCCAAACAAAAGAAAAAAGAAAGAAGAAGAAGAAAAACAAAGCTGATTATTAATCCATAAGAAATATCAACAAAAATAGAAAGATGCTTTGTACGAGGAATATACGATAGCTTGAGTGACTTTGCGGCAGGATCCGTGGCACAGATTTGTAGGAGAGAGATACTAGGGGATATCAGGCAGATGCTGCATTCTGCGGGGCTCCATGTGCTACAAGCGTCGACATTGACTAATGATGGCGTGGCGAAGGGACCGAAGGGGGTTTCGGAGGGCCAGGCAGCGCGCCCTGGAACAGAAAATTCACCCAAGTTCACGCGACCTGTTGCACCCCCTAGCTCACCGTTTAACCTATAACCTGCCCGCCAAACATGGGTTTAACCTCGCCTTATCGCGTTATCGAAGTACTCGGACCGGCTGCTGCTGCTACTACTGTTAGCTACTTGCTAGTATCATCAACGAATCCTTTCTTTTTTCTCTACCCTCTAATTATCAAGAAATGATTTTTCGTGCGACGTTAGATTTCCCACATGTTGTTCCTTACATGAAGGGAAAAAGAACAAAATAAGAAAAAGAAGATGAAGTTGTAAGAACATATGATATTTGTTAAATTGAGAATTGTTACGAAAATCAAGCGTGTTATTAATTATTAGAAGAAAAAAGAAATATCGAATGTAGATAAAATCAAAGAAAGATTGAAATATGCGATTTACAATACTCGATGTATATACATATATAAAAGATTTGATCCGTATTAAAAAGATCCCATAGAACAACTTTTCCTTCTTTCATATTTTATTTATTTATTTTTCGTTATCAATTAAATTAAATGATAAAAAAAACTTATCGTATTAAATTATATGGAAGTAATTTCATATTTATATCTATTTATTTAAATCTATTAAAGGGTAAGTAAATTCTTTGAATTCTTTTAATTCTTGTAGAATAATCATCCGGATGACTATCAACTTCAAGACTCTGTATAGCCGTAATGACAATCATTGACTCTCGTAAAAAAATTATTCTACCCTCGATACGATTCTAAAATAGCGATCAAACCTTTTGGAACATTTTGTATAACACAGTCAACTGTCATAATTGAAATCTATATCTCAAACAATATATATATATATATCTTTTATTTAATAATTCATCTATTTTATTTCATTATAATTACTAATAATCGTCAAAAGCATAAATCAAAAGCATCATCATTAATCGATACGCATATTACCACGATTCCAGAATTACAGAAAAAGTGATATTTAAAACACAACCGTCCATAAATATATTATCCAAACAATCGTAAATCAAACGACGTAGATAGTTACGTATAATTATATCGTGTAAATTGATACGTCGAAACGAAAAAGAAAAAAAAAAAAAAGAAAAAGGAAGAAAAAAGAAAGAAAGAAAGAAAGAGAAAAAGAAAGAAGGAAAAAAGAAAGAAAGAAAGAAAGAAAGAAAGAAGAAAAAACGGAATAAATGAGAAAAGAAAGATATAGTTAATCGGGAAATAATCGTTGAAAGGTATACGAGATCGAGGAGGAAGGCGTTAAGAGGCATCGATATCTCGCATGGTCACGGTCCGAAGCTATCGCAAATTCGATCGGAGTAGGCTGCATAATCAAAAGCACGGCTCGCGGAGCGTGCATCCACGCGCGAAGAGCGATGGGACGGGCGGAGTCTGCAATGTAGGCGCTAATTATTGCACCTTCCCTGTTCCTCTACCCACTTATTATTCAGT
The DNA here is from genome assembly GCF_014466175.1 of Vespula pensylvanica. Taxonomy (NCBI): domain Eukaryota; kingdom Metazoa; phylum Arthropoda; class Insecta; order Hymenoptera; family Vespidae; genus Vespula; species Vespula pensylvanica. Next base: position 2,610,361 of record NC_057706.1, on the reverse strand, counting down.
CCGAATCAATCCACGGTGTGCAGCTCGGTGCGGAATCGAGCGAATGGCTCGCGCCACGTTAACCACCAGCGACGCCGACGCTGCCGCCGATGTTGTTGCTGTTGCCGTTGCCGCTACCACCACCATAGTCACCACCACCATCGTCGACGCTACTGCCACCGCTAACGTCGCCGCGCCGAACCAACGAAAAGCAAATTAAATTCGTCGGCCACGTTAACGCGATTACCGAACGTCCCGGCAAAAATATCAATCGCACGTGTAATCCCGCTTAACGAGTGTACCTTTTAATTAATCACACTTTTCAATATTTCACCATATTAGCTTCCTCCTGACAAAGTGCGCAAGCGTGATTTAACGCTTCCCGAATTTGGATACCTATATCCAAACGATATGACACACAGTAGTTATTCCCTCCTATCCTGTTGTTCCCTTCATACGGGAACGAAATATCGCTTAACGCCTAATAGTTTTTGGTTTATCAGGGACACGTTTATAACGTGATCGAAAGCAAGAACTTGGAATAATCGTAATCCTTTTCTGGATCTATCTCCGTATAAAACGTAAATATGATCTATGATCAGAAATAAGTACGAATCCGATCGACCGTACGAAAACACGTTCTTCTTTCGTTTTGAGAGATTTCATCCGATAACATCGCGAATTAAAAATCGTTTTCTTCCTAGCTATTCAACGTTCATTTCATAATCATTTTACTTTATATCCTGGCGGTGAATTTCCTGGCGAAGTAAAATATCAATCCTGGAGTAATCTACGTGAACGACCGACACGCCTTCTACGTGCCCTTCCTTATTGGCCATCCTTCTTTCCTCGAGATTCATTCAGGCAATTACCGTGGCTATGTTCTACACGTTTCATTTAAACGCGCGTTTCACCGCAATATACCTAACCTCGCGTTGATAAATGCCAGAAAAGTTGAATTTTCGTCAATCCTTCCTTCGTTCCTTCGAGTTTTATTCAAAATTTTTTCATCGTTTAAACGAACGAAAAAGCAAAGAATCGGCATAGACCTTAACGCTTCGTTCGATTCCGTACGGTTAAGCCGCTGGAAAAGTGAGTTATGTCAAAACGATTTTCCGCGGTGAAACAAAGGTGCGCACGAGCGAACGAGTAGCGCACGCCGCGTTGAAACACGTTTTAAAAGCTTCGGAACGGCGCGGTTCAACCGGTAGATGAATATTCATGCCAGCTATATAATAACATTTTTGAGCCACTGTTTAGCTAATCCTCCGGACTCATTTATCGTGGAGGCAAGGACAGCTATAATTCTTGAAAACGCTCCAACGGCATTACTATTATTATTATGCGAATAAATACCCCGGGATTAAGTACCGCTTGTGCGATGGGGACGAGTGAAACGAAGAAAGAGAGCAAAAGAGAGCGAGAGAGAGAGAGAGAGAGAAAGATAGAGAGAGAGAGAGTGAAAGAGAGAAAGAAAGAAAGAGACAAAAAGAGAAAGAGAGAAAGCACGAAGTGGTATGCTTGCGAAACATTACGTTTTGCGGAAACAAACGTAAGTTGTTGTCGAGGGACTCACCAGTCCCTGTCCCGTGATCTCTCTCGGTGACTCGTCGTCACTACATCAACTACTACAAACATCAAATCTCTTTTCCTCTTAGTTGCTGTTGTTATTATTATTATTATTATTATTATTATTATTATTATTATTATTATTATTAATATAATAATTTTCTTTTTCTCCCTAATTGTTTCTTTCTTTCTTTCTATTCATTTTGTTTCTTTATTTCTTTTTTGTTTTTTGTTAACCTCGCAGATCCATCCGATCATATCCGTCACGTATAAAAAAGATAACACGGAGTGAATCGTATTGAAAGCGGTCACGCGTAGACCAAACTACGATTTTAACGATGCCAAGTCTATTATCCGCATTATCATCGACCTCATGTCGGTAAATTTGCTTTCGGACTTTACGCCGTAATAACTCGACGTTATTACTGCGTTTGATAATGCGTACATCGTCTGTTAGTATCACGTAATTCGATATCGTCGGCTTCCATTAATTCGATCGAATACGGGAGTAGGAAAAGAGAGAGGGAAAGAGAGAAAGAGAGAGAGAGAGAGAGAGAAATAGGGTGGGAGGGAGGGAGACGGAAAGAGAGAGGGAGAAAGGAGGGAGAGAGATTGAGAGAAAAAGAGAAAGAAACATATACCTACTATCGCTGCTACAAAAAAAAAAAAAGAAAGAAAGAAAATATACGTCAAAATTATGTAGCTTCGTTGAAAACAAAGATTTACCTATTTCTCGTAACAAATTCGTTGAAGTACGGCTTTGGCGTCTTAAGAACTTGGAGTTTCAAAAATGGTTTGCATTCGTAAAAAGGGGTAATAAGAAAGGAAAGGTTTATACGTGTGTAAATACGTGTACAAGGGATGTAGTTTCTTGTAAGCCAGCCAAAGCTCTTCCACGTCGCATCGGTATATATAAAAGTAACGTGCGTAAGAGAACTCGAGCCTTGTTTATATGATGGAATTTTCGCCCAAATTCTTGGCACGAGCTATTCTTTCTTTTACTCGTTATCGCAAACCTCGTGGCTAATCCATTTCCGTGTTTCATTAAACGAAAAACAGAAAGGGAGAAAGGGAATATGGAAATGGGATGAAGGTAAAAGAGAGAGAGAGAGAGAGAGAGAGAGAGAGAGAGAGAGAGAAGGCATTGGAAAGTCGATGGAAACTTAGTCTGAACAAACTAACAACCGCGAGAGTGTCTTCTCTCTCTCTCTCTTTACCTTTTCCTCTCCTTCTTCCCCTACCCCCTTCAGCCACATGCAGTAACACGTACATACACCAAGAAACAAAAGGGGCATCTCTTCGTTTAATGTTACCGCAGTCAGGCCTCGGAGAGATTATAATAATCTCGGTTTACGTAGCGTCTCTCGGGCCGGTTAATTTGAGGAGGAAACTTCCGTCCGTGGGATCCGCGACTCTCAGTACCTTCTACTCCTCCTACGGACCACCCGAACTCATTCCACCAACACCGAACTCATGCCACCCTCTCCGTCTCCTCCTCCTCCTCCTCCTCCTCCTCGTCCCTTCTTTCGCTTCCAACCTAAACAGATTCGTAACTCGGCTCATCTTTAATCTCTCGTAAACCTCCAATGGGAATACGGTGTCGCTGCTGTAGAACTGGCCGCGAATTATCCTTATCGCGAACGATGACGTGTTAACGAAAAAGGTGGAGAATAATTTTCATCTAAATATCATCAATCTATGATCCATTCGTCTACTTGTTCGACGAGGTAACACGTGTGAAAATATAATTAGCTGAACGAAGAAAAGATATCGTAGTGATATAGTAATCGGTAGTAGTCAACGTAGAGAATCTTCATCGACTCGGCAGGACTGAAAGAACAGGAAAGTTTTTCTATCAACGTGCCACTCTCATCTAACGTCCCCTTAATGTAATGCAATTATTTGTTACGGCTTCGTATACCCGTTAAAACCGTGAAGTATCGATTGAATTTAGTTTAACGACCGACGGAACTCCGAGAAGCAGGCAGAAGGGCGTTCCACTTGCTCGGAAAAGAATTGCGATTAAGCACAAAGCCGTTCGAAGGTGGACGAAGAAATGGGAGGGGGAGGAGTGGGAGAGGAACGAGGGGTTGCAATGGTGTGATCGTAGAGCTGCCGATGTTACTGGCTGCTGCAGCTGGTAGTAGAGCTAAAGAGAGAGAAAGAGAGAAAGAGAGAAAGAGAGAGAGAAAGAGATGGAGAAAATTCACCGTGAAACGATGGCGATTCCTCCGGCCGTCTTTCACCAACGGGATTTTCGAGGACGAAGTATAACCCTTGCCTTTAAATCACAGAACGGCCCTCATAATTTTCGCGAAGTCAAACAAAAGATGCGTAAACAATGGGCACAAGCGATGGGCGAGGAAAAGAGGAGAGAAAGAGAAACGAAGAGAAAAGCGTTAAAAGAAAGAGAATGAGGGGGAGAGAGAGAAAGAGAGAGAGAGAGAGGCAAAGAGAAATAGAGAGAAAGAGAGAAAGAGAGAGAGAGAGAGAGAGAGTGAAAGATAGAGAAGGATGAGTCCTGCGTCCGGTGTCAAAGGAAAACACCGCTTAAAAGTTTAATTCGCTAATTGAACCCGCGGCTGTAGCCGTAGCTACGCGCGCTGACAATAACTGCGCAAATAAACTTGCCAGTACCTCTCTCCAATCCGTTTTTCGTGTCAAAGGGAAACGCGACGATGCGCGCGGCTTGGCGCGCTCGGTAGGTGGTCTTTCTCTTTTTACCCTTCTATCTGTCTCTCTTCCTCTCTATATCTCTTTCTCTCTGTCTCTTTCTCTCTCTCTTTTTTCCTCCCTACCTTTTTCGCTCAATAGGACCGTGCACCGGGCGAAAAACTTTTTTCACCCTCGTTCCGGCCCGCGAGTTCAAGCGAGAAAGGATAAATAAATTAGTAACTCGTTGTCGATTTTCTCTTTCTTTTTCTTTCTCTCTCTTTCTCTTTGTTTCTTTGTTTCTTTCTTTCTTTTTTTCTTTCTTTATTTTTTTTTTCTATCTATCTTGCTTTTTTTCATCGGTAAAGATAAGATAGGATGCTGGTACCTATTTATGTAAGAATTTTCTTAAAACGAGCCGCGAGTAAGAGGTACCTGTATGAAAATTCTAATTAATAGTTTTAATTTCATTTCCATTTGTTTCTTTCGTAAAAAAGAATTATTCTTACTTGTTGTAATAACAACAAAATTCGTGAATAATTGTCTATCAAGAATTGTCATGATTTTGTGTATATATATATATGGTATATATAGTATAGAAAATGTGTAAAATATCTACTGTGTAATAATAAGTTATTTAAAAAAACAAACGTTTTAAGAAATCACACAAAGGATTGTACGTATCTACAATAGCGATTATGATTTTTGATAATAGTTCACAGCGACAGTATTAGATTGTCAATGATTCTTTTTTTGAACGAGAATTTTAGAGTTACAGTGGCTTATCAGTAGTAAACAGAATAAAAATTATGATTGAGACATTTTTTTTAAATAATACTTTGCCTTTTCATAAATCGTCATTTTCAATATATTGAAGTAGAATAAACATATCGAAGAAGAAGAAAATCAAAAACATATCGATCAAATTGTACAATATTATCAAAATTACTTTTATATCTACGTCTATTCGTCTCATATTGTATAATACTATTATACGTTAAAATTTACTACGATCTCGAAAATTTACTACGATTGTTTATATTTATTCTTATATATATATATATATATATATATATATATATATTTGTATACAATCTTTTGATAATCGTATAAACAAAAATCGAGTCGAAGCACCGTGTCAACGGAGCTAACGAACTTGGAAAAAAGAAAACAAATAACTTATAAAGAAAATCAAAAAGGAAAACGAGAAAATGTTCGAAAAATTAAACGGTAAACAAAAACGAAACTTTTTACGAATGAATGAATATTTCAGAAAAGTATACGGGACGGTACGCTTTCTCGCGAGTAGTAACAACGATTTCGTACGACTTCGTTTTTCGTAAGCTCTAGTGGAAAGAAATGAGAAGAGACAGAAAGAGAGAGAGAGAGAGAGAGAGAGAGAGAGAGAGAAAGAGAGAGAAAAAAAGAAGGAAGACATCAGAAGAAAGAAAAAGAGAAAAAGAGAGAAGATAGCAGGCGACGATACGATCTCGTCTGTCGTACGTGTACCTACTTAGATACCTAGTCGGGACGTTATCAGTAAAGTTTTGGAATTTCAAATCGAGCGTTTCCCTCGGTCGGTTCAGGACGACGAGATGGCCGCATCGACGGTGCCAGTTTGACGTGATTTTTCGCTCTTCCTCCTTCTCTCCAACTATCTCTTTCTGCTTCTTTTCTTAGCCCTCTACCCTCTGCCTCCCCACTCCATTGCCTTCCCCTTCCAAAACCCCCACAAAAGAAGATATCGAAGTATAGACGAAGAGGGCGAATTTCAAGGAAGAATCGCAAACGCTACGGTATATACGCTTCGAAAGATATTCCAACGACAGAAGACTCCAACCGGTATCTTTCGGTCCATTGGGCCGACAGAATGATGTGTAGGATTTGTCGTCCTGCGCTCGCCATCCTCCTCCTCATCCTGATTCTCATCCTCCTCTTGGTCGTCGAGACGCGCGCCGCCATTTCTGCGCGCGGGCCATTCGTTCCGCGGCCGGGATGACAGACGATGATTTGTGGCGGATCTCGGCCGCGAGCTGTTTCCTGATTTTTATGTAAGAGAACCGAGAAGATGGCGCCCGAGAAGTCTCGAGCTCCCAGACGATCGTAAATTAAAAGACGCGATGCCTTCCGCGGCGAAGAAGCGAAAGAAGGTACCTGCGCGCACCTCCCCCACCCACCTTCCCCTCTTCCTCTCACTCCGCCTTAACTCCCTCCCCTTACTCCCTTCCTTCCCTTCCCCATCGTTCTCTTCGACTTTCACACTTGGAAATATAGCACGCGCGATCCAACACTGAATGCGATTAATCGCTTTGAAATATAATACGCGTCTACGCGTCGAGAATTATATGGCCGTCCTCCGATATGGATGGGTGATCTTACGAATCATTCCGTCGGCTTTCATGGTTTTAATCGAAAGGTACAATGATAACGATCATACGTAGTACTCGACTGTGAGAAAGGAGAAACCTTTGAATAAGTTTTATAAAGCAGGAGACAAACGTTTTGGTTGGACACGTTGTTTTGTATACCACGAAAGGACGATGCTCGACCATTCGTTTCTTAAGCTATATACACTGTTATATTTTTATAGTATGAGAAAAAGTCATCGTCGTGATTATCGCGTTGAAAATCGTGGGTGTCGTTTGAAGACGAGCTCGTTCGACTCGCACGGCTTATTACTCGGGAGAAAGACGGCAGCATCGCACCATGTATTTATTCGCTCTGCGAAAGGTAAGCAGCCTCGCACGAAAGTCCTCTTCCATTTCCGAGATTATGATCGCCTCTGTCGTCCTCCGATACATCATGCAACACGTTGCGTCCCTCCAACGCGGCTCGGAAGTTGAAGTCAAGTTTAAGCTGCCGTCGCAAGACGACGCGAGGCAAGAGAAGTTACGTGGCTGAGGTGATATGTGTCAGGTCCACAATACTCGAGCGCGACTCGACTAAGTAAATGTTATTTCCGGCGGTGCATAATTGTGACTCCGTAGAGAAACGTCGTGACGTTAATGTTAAAGACGACGGGGAACTGGCACTAGATGGAAGCTGCCTTGTTCTTCTCTTCCTCTCCCTCCCTCCCTTCCTCCCTCCCTACCTCTCTTTCTCCCTCTCTCTCTATCTTCCTCTCTCACTTTCTCTCTCTCTCGTAGATAACGTAGCGAAGAGACTTAAAAACCCAAGCTCGCGTATCACGACTTTTAACCTTAATTTTTAAATATTAGAATATTAATTTTCTCAAAAAGAAAAAAGAGCGTCCATACACGAAAAAGAAAATAAAGAGAAGAAAACAAAAGAAATAAATAATACATGGTAGACAACGTTACGACGTACCACACGTGTTACACGACGTAAGAGAAAAATATGATCGATTAATACTCGATTATTAAAGATCGGAAATACTTTTTTCTCTTCTCTTTCCTTTTTATTTTTAAATTAATTCGTATATTCGAAAGAGCGAGAGGAAAAAGTAGAGGTTCCTTAGTCGCGTGGCGAGGGAAAAAAATCAAACGAGATTGTAAGAATGCGTTAGCATTTTCCAAGGGGTAGATAGGTAGGTACAAGTAATTTCCAAGCGGCGTCGTTCGAAGAAAGATCGGGGGATGGGGTTTGTTTAGACCGACGGCGACGACGAGGAAGAGGAGGACGAGGACGAGGACGAGAAGTAGTACGTAATCATCCGCAGATGAAAGAGCTGTCGGAGTGTCGAGGCGAACGAAAGGCGGCACAACAGACCCCGTGCGGAACAGAGCCACTCTGTGCTTTGCCTCGAACCGTGCCACTCACCCTCTACCCCCTTATCGCCGTTCTGCATCCACCCCCTTTTCTTATCGTCCCTTTAAATTAACCGATCAATCGGGGTCCAACACCGACGTTACCTTCGACATCAAACACGCGTCGCTTTGTGATAATTAATCGTCGGTCTCCGAATGCCTCGGCACTCGTGGCTATTGGCACTTTGATGGAATTTTTTTGCCCTTCGCTAAGGGTAGCAGGACCGGTGCCGATGGGAAAGAATACTTTTTGACGTCAAAGGAGAATGTCCTGCGGAGATTTACATAGTATGTACTCCATGTTCTACCGATATACTTACATAACTACCTAAATACATAATACATATACATATAACATCCATGTATACTTTTATAAGTCCGACGAACTTGAACGTACTTGCTTTTCGTTCCGTTCGTAGAGTCGAACTTCCTAAACCGAAATTTTCTTGTCCGACTATAAATCTTGAAAATCTCTCTAATGTATCCTTGAAATACGGATTGTAGATTTAAAGGAAAGACGTAAGAAAAAGGCTCTCTCTCTCTCTCTCTCTCTCTCTCTCTCTCTCTCTCTCTTCTTCTTCCCTGTTTGCGGTATTCTTAAAAAACGAAACGAAACGAAACGAAACGAAATAAAGACAAAAAAGAAAAATAAGATGCATTTTTCAAAGAAGACCCAGTCGCAATTAGAAGAGGACCTAGTTGCAAGCTGCGTTACGCGGACCACGTATGTAAGTACGCGCTCGTTAGACGAACCAAGCTCCCATAGTCATACGGCATTCTAATTATTCTCCGACATACGGTTTACCGGGTGGTCCTCGTACAAGGTACCTGCTAATAATGGCTGTCCGGCTTGCGGTTAACGTAGCCGGAGACCCCCGTTAGTCAAGAGGTTCGTATAATCCCTCTGTGAAAGCTCACCCTCTCCCGTGGCCCCGATGAACTCGAGGGTGACAGCGTTGCTGGTTTGTATGAGAAAGAGAGAACTCGAAGGAAGCCGTAGCCCCTCGCGGCACTTCAAACGGAATCATCAAAGGTTCATCGAGTAAGAGTAATGTAATGCCCTTGTTACCGTATATTCCACGACGACCTCGACGAAACGGCCGTGTTACATAGAAACAACGGGCTCTTAAGCGGCATGCCCTTCTCTAACAAACCTTAAGCCCTAACAGAATTCTAACGCAAGATTCGTATATAGGTCTAACAACGCTTGTGACCGTTTCCGTTATTCCGCCTGTGGCAGCATCTTTAAACCATTGCTTCCTAATTTCGGTTAGCGCAACAATACCTATCTCTTATTTCTCCAAAATGTGACCGATATAACTACTGCAACACGCAAATAAGAAACTATTGAACGTTTAAATAATATGTTACATATGTATATATATATATATTGTATAAAGAAATGAAAATCAACGCTTCACTTTTACAAACTCATATTTTTCTATTGTTTCCGATAACTCCTTTCGATGCATACAAAGAGCTACGCCTACACATATGTTTATCATTTAATAAAAACGTTATTGTGGCGAGGTCGCGCAATAACGTCGCGTTGGAGTAAGATTGGCGTCGGATACGGTTGCAGTACAAACAGACGCGACCGATATTGGCTTTGTTTCTCCTCGAAAAAACGTCTCCCTTCTTTCGATTTCTTCCTCTCTCTCTCTCTTTTTCCTGAAAGATCCTACGAGTCACCAAAGACTCACCCTCTCTGGCACGAGCGAGCGATCGCGTTCCGCTCGAAACGTATCTTTTTGTGCGTGTCTTCTCTCACAGCTCCAGATGGCAGCAGTGCCCATTGCCGCAGGAAGTCAGGAAAGGACATTATGGTGTTGCGTCTTCGGAGCAGAAAAAGCAAAGTGGAAACTTTCTACGCCTATGCTCTCTTCGCGATGGACGAAAAGAGAAAAAGAGAGAGAGAGAGAGAGAGAGAGAGAGAGAGAGAGAGAAAGAGAGAAAGAAAGAGAGAGAAGGAGACAGAAAATGGCAAGTACGACAAGGTAGCCGAGTGGGTCGAATGGGCGAAAAGGACAAGGGAACGAGATTATATTGGCAGAGGAGCGTGTCAAGCGCACCCTCTCCCCTAACCACCACTGCCACCACCCTTCTTTCACTTCCCTTTCGACCATAACGTGATCCAAGGAGAGCGATAAATTATTTTAATGTTTTAATATCATGTCGCTGTGGTCGTTCGGACAACGCGGTGTCCGCATTTAGGATGTCGTCGATGCTCTCCATTCTTTTTCCCCACTTTCTGCCTTTTTCGCACACATTTCTCTTTTTCGAACCGATTCCAATACTACCGAAAAACATCATCCTCGTTCGTAAGGCACTCACAGCGTCCTGTCGTTTTCGGTTATCCCAAATGGTTAACAGATACCACTATGATATTCCATGGGGAAACTTTTATGATTATTTTCACATTCAAAAGGATTTCTTAAAATCGATTTCGTGAATATTCCTTATTTTCAATGATACGTAGATAAGATATATTCCTGAGTTAACTAATTTATCAGGAAATCGTGAAAATCCTGTTAACGGAGTAGTACAAATACAACGTCCCAAACTCCAGATTATCATTTCGATATTCCCAGGTTGATTCTTCGAATCGTTGAGCTTCCACGGCATTGGTGTATCCTGGACACGACGATAGGACCGTGTTTCGAAAGAAAAAAAAGGCCGGTGCATCGCGATCGTTCTGCATTGTGTTTCTCGCGGCTCCTGGTTCGCGGACGATTTAACATGGGGCCGATAACGACCAGGATAAATCAGCGCCCGTCCGAACGAGGTGCGGACCGAAATCAATAATAATGGGCAGGAGCCATTAGTAAAATTAATAAATTATGCCTCACATTATGTGCGTATTGTGAGTCGCGAGAGTTTGTGCGCTAGCACGCGCGCGCGCATGAGCGAGAGAGCGCGCGTACGCGCGCTCATGCCGCTAGCTCGTCGGGGTAATACGTCGTAAATCATATTAGTGAATAATCCGCATCACCATAACCAGCCGCACGGGCAGCCGTTGCGTTTTGCGTAACGGCAAAAGTCGCATTAAGCCCTCCGTCTCCCTCTCTCCCTCTCTCCCTCCCTCTCTCTCTCTCTCTCTCTTTCTCTCTTTCTCCCTCTATCTCTCTATCTTTCATTGATCTATCGTCATCGAACGCAACGGAGTTACCGTCGAATCGCCCGACCGATATACTGCCGAAACTTTGAACGAGCTCGAGCATGTCGTAGACTTAGAGAACCGCCATAGATTCCAATGACGCGTGAGAAATGTTAGCGCCGTTTACGAGCGATCCCTTTGCAAAATATACCATATATCCCATGGCACATGAATTACATCTAGTAAAATCTTTATACGATAATAAATAAGCAAATGCTTTTGATTATTACATATCATCAATTTGAAAAGGGATTAATTAAATAAGATTAAGAAGAGTAGGAGAACAAGTGGGTTCTTATCAAATTATTCGATACTTTTGAACATACCTACAATGTTCAAGAGAAACCATAGACCCTCTTGGAACTGCGACGATGGAAGTAGCAACGAGACGTCGATAGAGAGGGAAAATCGGTGTTCGCCGTTCCTTTCCCCGTCTACGGCAAGGTAGCCGGTTACCGGTCGGGTTTAGGTATCTATCGACGAGCGCATAGCTTCCTATTAGCGAGGCACTTCATACAGACGGGATCCTGGCTCGCTTCGCCTCTCCTCTTCCCTCTTTTCCACTCCGCACCTCACCTGACCTCCTAGCCCATGGACGATATCGTATAAATGTGTCGTTAATTACTTACCCCGCGACCGCGACACCACTGTTCTCTTCCTCCCCCTTCGACTCTTCCTCCTCTTCTCCCAACCCCTAAGCGACGGCCTCTTTCTCCTCCAACAGAGTACCGTCACCTCCAACGGAGCTGCCTTCCGACTACACCACCTATGCTATCGCCCTCTCTCTCTCTCTCTCTCTCTCTCTCTCTCTCTCTCTCTCTCGATTTCTACTTCATTCTCTTTCTCCCTTCCTCTCTCTCTCTCTCTCTCTCTCTTTCTCTCTTCCTCTCCTTTCCTCTTCTCCGTTCGCTCCTCCCGCGGCTTTCTCTTCCGCCACCTCCTCCTCATACTCCGCCACGTTATGGCGCCGCGTGTTAAGGAAACTAATGTTTATTTGAAAAACTAATTGAACGGGACTCTCGCGTCTACAGCCGGCAATTAAACGAGATTACTGCAGTAGCGCTCGAGCCCCCGGGGGGATTAGATAGCACAGTAAGATATGGTACGCGTAATGTTTAACTACGGCTGCCGGCAGCCCTCTGAAGCGCCGCCAATAATTAATTGTTAGCTCGATACTACCACCGCCATAGGTCCTGGCCGATATCAAAAAGGCGATATAACCAACGGCGAGATACCTGCGAATGATCTTTTTCTCTTTTCATCCCCCTCTTCTCACTTCTTCACGACGTGCGCTAAGACGATTTGCGAATATAAAAAGAAGAAAAAATAGAGAAAGAAGAAGGAAGAGAAAAAGAAAAAGGACACAAAATAGAAAGCACGCTAGAAGAATTTCGTTGATCGGAAAGTCGTACGACTACGTTCGAAGCGTACGCGTAGTACATATGCTGCGAAAGAAGAAAAAGAAAAAACAAGAAAAAAAAGAACAGAAAAAGAAAACAAAAAAGAAAAAGAAAAGAAAAAGAAAAAGAAAAAAAAATTACAAATAGTCCTTTCTTAAAGGATACGACAGATTGGTATGCTCCGATCAGGCAATAATAGCTCGTCGAATAGGCAACAAAGACGAAAGCCGTGTAATCAGAGGAACATCGGGAATCTGGAAGTCTCCCTACCGATAGATAGACGTGTCCCCTAAGGCAAAGCGTAGTGCGAATTCATCCTTTGCATGTTTCGCGAAACGGCTCTCGCGCAGCCTACGAGTAATGGCGCGTGTTCTTCTCACGCACATACCTACGTATAAACGATACGTTGCCTTTCGTGCAATACACGATATCGGTTATCTAAGCGACTTCTGTGGCGTGCTTTCCTTCTCATCTCGTCGCTATCCCCTCGCCTACAAAGTACCTGCTTCTATCTAGGCTATCTCCCCACTCCTTTCTCTCTCTAACCATTCCTTCTCTCTCTCTCTCTCTCTCTCTCTCTCTCTCTCTCTCTCTATCTGTCTATCTCTTTCTGTATGTCTCTCCTTCTCCCTCTTTCTACCTACTCATTTCGCAGGCGGCATTAAGTGCGACGTAGGGATCTATGTGGATGAGAATCATATAGTATAGACCCCCGCGTTTACTCGACCAACGATACACACACGCGCGCACATATATATTGCATATATACATATGACTGTCCGTCCTCTGTACGCTCTGTGCCGCTTGGGCCTCAGGGACGTACTGCTCTGCTGTCCCAGCAGCAACCCTGTCTCTCCCTCGACCACTCCACGTACCATTACACACTTGCGCCCTCCTATCTTCCTCTTTCCCACCCTTACTTTCTCACTCTCCCTCCCTCTCTTTCTCTCTCTCTCTCTCTCTCTCTCACTCTCTCTCTCCCTCCCTCTTTCTCTCCTTTACTCCTCTTCGTCCCGCTCACATTCGTTCTCTCTCGGCCATACCATTACGGTCTGCACGAGGAGAACGAGTGTAGGGAGAGACGATACACTGCTTGCTGCTACCGCTGCTGCTGTCGTTGCTACTCCTGGACACACCTCGCTCCTCCGGCCATACCCCTCATCCGCCATGTTATACCGACAATATATTTAGGAAGCATGTAGGTTAGCCATCCTCTCCCCTCTTCTACAACTCGGTCTAGCCAAGCCATTCTCTAGCACAGTATCGTCCTCTCTTCTCCCTTTCTCTCTATCTCTCTCTTTCTCTATCTCTCTCCCTCTTCCTCTTTCTCTCTCTCTCTCTCTCTCTCTCTCTCTCTTCCCTAAAAGTCAACCCTCCACCCACCGGAGAGCTCGCCGACTGCCGATACTTGCTTGCTGCAGATTAATGCAACATCGTAACACGATAGTGTCCGCTCGCCGAGCCGCAACCGGGGACTCTCGTACCATCCCTGAACCCTACTCTCTCTCTCTCTCTCTCTCTCTCTCTCCCTCTCTCTCCTCTCTTCTCTACGTCCTTTATACTTCCCGCACCCTTCTCCTTTTCCTCCTCATTCTCTACGACCTCCTCTTGCTACCTGCTATGACCCACGAAACGCCGACACCGGCAAGTTCGTAACTTATAATTATTATCTGGCTACGCGCTCGTGCTTCTCTATGACAACGTGTAAGAGAACAGAGACACGGGGATGGTAGACGAATACAATATCTATAGGTAAAACAAGTCGATGTATCGTAATTACGGAATCATATTTAAATTCATTCGGAAGATAAAGTTGTAACGATTGAAATCGTTGAAAAGTTGATCCTTTTAACGTTAGATCACAGGTTACGTTCTTAACGCTAGTGAATTCCTCGTAAAAGAGCTATTACGTTTTACGGAACATCGAATCTCAGAATACTCCCTACTGTCTCCTCGTAGTCAGATTCTCGAGGCGACCGTCGTTTTCTACCCTCTCTTGAATTTCTTCTTTTTCCGAACGTCCTGCTACTCCCTACGAAAAGAGGGTCACTATTATCGGCAACCCCAACAAATTCACGAGAGCTAAAAGGGAGTTCATTGCATATGTGCGACCAAGTCGTTCTGGGGTGCGAAAGGTCCATCCACGAGATAGGCTGTCTCGATAACAACGGTATAAAGTAAGAGACTTAAAGATGCCTGGCTATCTACCAGATAGGACTTGGTCGAATCGTTTTAGAGATTGGAATGGTTGCGTCCGCAATACGAATTTAATTTTCCTCCTGGTCAAAGTTTTCTTCGCGATTTTATAAGAAGAATCTTCTGACCGTTGCTTATTTCTTTTTATACATACATACATATATGTATGTATGTATGTATGTATGTATATCAGTACACTTGACAGAATTACTATCTTCCGATATCCATTGTTTTAAAATCGATAAATATTTGTTACGTTAAACGATCGTAAGAGAAAAATGGCATTGCCATTATTCGCCTTCATATATTAAAAACAATCAAAAGGGTCGACTTTGAAGCGTAAAATTTTCTTTCTATAAACGAAGATACGACAAAGCGTGTAATCCACGGAGTACGTACAATGCTGTCTCCTACAGACGCTCTAGACTCGTTCAAAAACAATTATTTCCTTCCGCTCACGCTGCTTCCTACCATCGATTTATCGACGCTGGCTGCCGTATCGACGTCGAAGGGTTGTTAGATCGAATTCGACGGAGCCATCACTCGACCCTCTCACTCGAGTCGACATTCGAGCCTGACGAGGTAGCATCGAGCTAACATCGTTACTTCATCGATCGCTTTTTGCAGCCGAAGGGTGCCATAAAGCGAAAAGCTAAAGAATCCGACGATACCTACTTCTACGATGGATAATAACCAACCGGAGAGTGCACAATATTTTCCACGAATTATTCAGGCAGGAAAATTCAATACGATGGATAGTTTTAATTTTGTCAAAAATTATTTAAAAAAAAAAAAAAGAAAGAAAGGAAGAACGATGTTTAAGTACGACTTATGGAACGTTCGATTTACGTCTTCTCAATAAAATCCCTTCTTCTTTCTTTCTTTCGGCCAGCCCTATTCACCCTTTCAGATTCGATATCCGATGCGGTAGCATGTCGGGAGTGTCGGTGGCGAAAGCGCGCTATATTTCGGGCGTAAAACAGCGACGAACACGACGGCGTTAGGTAGGTGTCCACCTAACCGGCGTGCCAACGGCAGTGATAACGAATGGAAGCCACTCATTGGCCCGCGATTTATAATCCCTTGGTCAGTGTGTACGCGTATACGTGTCCTCCGCGCTCAAGCGAAAGCGATAGATAGTAGAGAAAGAGGAGGAGAATTCTCTGTCTCTCTCTTTCTCTCTCTCGCTCTCTCTTTCTCTCTCTCTCTCTTCTCTCTTTCCCTCTCCCTATGTACCTCTGTCTCTGTCTATGTTTCTGTCTCTATCTCTTTCTATCCGCAGATGGAGATACGCTCGCGCCAACATCGACATTACATTCCACATTAACCAAATTATGATTTAAGGTCCCGCATTGTCGGCGTGCCGATTGTTCACATCCAAATAGTCCTCATTCAGGCCGCGATATAAATTATAATATGCGAGCAATTACGTTGATGCGGCATAGCACCGCACGTGGAACTTCGACGCACGTAACTGAACGCGAGCTTTTCCTCCCCTTCATAACACTCAACCATTTCTCTCTCCTTCTCTTTCTCTCTCTCTCTCTCTCTCTCTCTCTCTCTCTCTCTCTCTCTCTCTCTCTCTCTCTGTCTCTGTGCTTTCGAAAAGGCGAACGCAACGATGATAAGTGTGGAAATCGAAAATCGTCGGTTTAATTTATTATTCCTCGTTACTAGTGCCTAATTACCAGAAAGAAAAATGGCCGCCTAACAGTTCGACTCATTCTCCATTCATTACCTACCAGATTAAATTCGAAAATGTTTCAAGGAAAAAATAATCTTCGTTATCATAAACGATACGATCTCTTTCTTTTAAATTCTATCATCGAATCGGAGAAGAATATGTCGATGTGAGCAAATCGTTACAAACGTCGAACGTGCAACGATCGACCACATCGATGTTCGCCAATGTGAAAGAGAACAATAGGGTCAGAGGTGAGATAGGCGGGAAAATCTTCGTCAAGCAATTCGCAGTGAAACGCGTGGCACGAGGAATCACGAGACCCGGAGCGGCAATAAAAGTGATCTACGGGTCTGCGTTCGGCCATGTTGGTCGTTCACCGAAGACGACGACCGGAGTCACTCGTCAGGTTTACGTCTCGAGCGTTCATCATCCGGTTGACGTAGCTCATTGCCTTGCTTGCTGGTTGTAGAGAAAGGAAGCTCGCTTTTGGCTACCCCTGTCTAACCATTTCTCACATATCTCGTCTGCCTTTATATACGAGGCAGTGAGTCACGTGGATCTTCAAGATGGCGCCACGGTACGACGACAGATCTTTTCTTATCCTCGTCACGAGTAAGAGCTCTACCGATGTAACGTACGATCTTTTATGACGGGGCCGGACTCCAAGTAGTAGTTATAAAGAGAGAATCGTCTCGCAGTTTCCGTTCAAATAAGGACCTTAAATTTTGATGACTAGTAAAAAAAGAAAAAGGAGAGAAGAGTAAAGAAAAGAAAGGAAAAAAAAGCAAACTTCCACAATCCATTCCTTACTATACCCTTACTATACTCTTGCATACGTACTTCTTCAATTTGCATAATCCTCTCGCTTCGAGTCTAATTGTAGCCCGATAAAAGAACGAATCGAACGACTTTAAGAACGACTACGAGCCTGAAAATATCTCTAACGATTGATCGAAAGAAATCGATACGGACCATTTCGAAAAAGGAAGAACATACGTTAAGTCGTCGAAATCTGATCTCGAGTTAGTTCGCGAGCGCCATTCGCGTTTCATATCGGGCATGGCTCGTACCACGAACCCGTAAGAGCATAGATCGTCGAGTAGGATGGGAGGACGGCCGTTTAAGCGGCCCTATTCCGTTCT
Organism: Vespula pensylvanica; assembly: GCF_014466175.1. Taxonomy (NCBI): domain Eukaryota; kingdom Metazoa; phylum Arthropoda; class Insecta; order Hymenoptera; family Vespidae; genus Vespula; species Vespula pensylvanica. Next base: position 2,592,815 of record NC_057706.1, on the reverse strand, counting down.
CTCATTCTGTAATTAGTGAAAGTAGATAGGAAAGAGAGGAAAAAAAAATTGGGTAGAGAAGGCGGTGGAGAACGATAGAGAGAGGGTTGAAGAGGGGGTGGTGCTGGCCCGCTCGGCTGTTAGGTAGGCGACGGAGGAGGTACTGGCGGAGGTGGAAGGGCGACGGTAGAAGGGTAGCCATAAAAGTTTATGCTCTCCATATGTTGTAATATAGTCGGTAGCAAGCGGCAGAGCGCGGGGGATCGGTAAAATATGCGGGCAATAAGTATGGATTGTTATTAACACGGGGCGCGCGGTGTCCGCCGCGTTTCTGAATCCATTACCTCCGCATGGCGGCTGAAATACCGGCCGATATATCCGACCTGGTGTGTACATCGCTGCACCGATGGCTAGAGAGGGTGGGAGAGAAAGAGGTAGACTGAGAGAGAAAGAGAGAGAGAGAGAGAGAGAGAGAGAGAATGTACAGAGAGATAGAAAGGGAGAGAGAAAGAGAGAAAAGAGACGGTGGAAGAGAGAAGAGGAGAAGGGTGGAATGGGTAGATAGAGGGGGTAGGTAACGGGGTAGACGAGAGGAGCCAGAGAGCGTATGAATGGATTAGCAGGTACGGCGGGCGCGGTGTGGCTAAAATTACGATCGGATTTCGCATACCGCCACCGTTACCCGCCTACTACCTACTCGTGTCCTGAAAGTGTGAGATAGAGAGAAAAAAAGGGGCCCGACCGAAGTGTTTTCATTTCCGGACGAAGCTTATTAAACGTAATGCTTATACCCCGATACTCGTGTGCCTCTCGATCGTGTGCAACTCTCTTTTGGCAAAGGGTGTCGCCGATCGTGCACCGATATTCTCCGCGACGGGCTTGCCCGTTCGGAGCTTAACCCTCGTAAGTACGAATTCGATCACGCGAACAGTTACGAAATTGTATCTGTAATGACGTAGAAAAAAAGGTCTTGCCAAAAGGAATCGTTATAACTGCTCGCAAGAAGGATTATATATAAAGATAATCTAAATCTAAAGGATCCGTTTTTGATTACTGATGACGGAAAAGAAAAGATAAAAAAGAAATGATATTACCAAGAGTTTTCTCATTCGCAAAATTCGCCAAGAGAAAAGGATAGAGTCATAGAGAACGTCATCGGTTCGTTGCAATATTCGAAATCCGTGGTTTAAGATCGATCTTCTCCTTTCGTACTTTTAAAATGAGAAGACGGATAATCGCGGTAAAACGAGTGCGGCAGGCGACTGATGGGTCTGGCGTGGTTCTAACTAGACGCAATCAAGCGAGGAGCCGGAGTTTGCGGCTGGTTACGAGAGGTAGAGAGGAATGAAGACTAACAGCGCGTCGCTCGGAGGCTAACCAGAAGTAATGCTACCTCGGATCAATCTCTCCGTACCCCGGAATCCAAAACCGGCTTTGATCTTGTCTAGCTCGTCCCAGCGGACAAGCCAAATTTACGGATACTCGAAGAAGTTGTCCTCTACGTAGAGTCGTAGGTTTGGGTCAAGAAAATCAAACTGACATTGATTTGTGATGTTAAATGTACCGTAAGTAAATTTAACAGGTCGAATATCGATCCAACGATTATCGCTAATACATATCATGTAGCTCTAAACGTATGAATTAAATATTCTTATTGGGTATCTTGTATGGGGCCAACGTATCAACAGTACAAATTTTCTTTAGTCTTGGAAACGTTTGTAAAGGTGTACGTGCGCTTGTCAACGAGGACGAGGAGTCGAAAACGGCGTGTCGGATGAGGCGGAGTTAACTCAGGTTGATTTACCCCGGTGGTGGCATGGCGCTCCAGACACGTAGCGCCAGATTTAGTGAGACGTCGTGACGCAGCGACGGATACATAGATATCTTCCAGGGGTGCACACCTTCACCCTAGTACCGTCGTCCACGACGCTGTCTGTACTGCGACGCGAGCGCCCGATCCTTCTCTCTCTGTCTTTCTCTCTCTCTCTCTCTCTCTCTCTCTCTCTCTCTCTCTTTCTTTCTGTTTCTCTCTCTCTCTCTCTCTCTCTCTCTCTCTCTCTCTCTCTCTCTCTTTTTCTCGTCGTCTCACTTCTTCTTCCATGGCAAACGGGAAGTAGCCCGCTCACATAAATTAGAGGGACGACATCTCGAGAGCGTACCAGAAGGATGGAGTAAGAGTAATAGGTAAAAAGAACAAGAGAAAAAGAAGGAAAGGGAAGGAGAAAGAGGAAGGAACTGGAGACGGAAAGACGCGAGGAATGTATCCTATAGCATTTTCGTCTTTTTTTTCTTCTTCTTCTTCTTCTTTTTTGTTTTCTTTTTCTATTCCTTTTTTCTTAGCATCCTTTTGGCGCACCAAGTACGATGATATTCGAATAAATATAAGTACGACTAACGAACGAACGAACGAATGAACGAACGAACGAGAAGATGAAAGATTACGATATCCAGGTTTTTGGGAAATAAAAATGAAAAGAGAAAAAGGAAGGAAAAAAGAAAAACACGCGCGCGCGCGTGCACACACGAACATATATATATACGCGCACAAAGGAAAAAAAAGTTACGAACGAACGATGAATAAAAACGTTGAAACGCATGGCATCGCTAGCTGGCTGGACGGATAGGTGTATAGATCAACGAGAGAACGGCATAATAATAAAGGTCCGTCCCATTCGGATCGTCTCTTCTGGTCTGATCGCAGGGCGCGAAGCCGCGCGATGCGACCGGATCGCCTGTGTATTTATCGCTATCCGAAATACATTCATTTTCATTTCGAACATTACAGAGAGGTGTAGAGGAGGGAGAGAGAGACAGAGAGACAGACATACAGAGAGAGAGAGAGAGAGAGAGAGAGAGAGAGAGAGAGAGATGGAGAGAAAGACACAGAGACGGCGAGTGAGTGAGAGGAGAGAGATAGGGGGTGGCGGGGTACAAGAGAGGTAGCCAGGCAGCGGCAGCAGCCAGGGTATTACCAAGAGCCAATGATATAGTGACTATTACCGTCACTACATACCCGTGCACGGAGTGATGGCGGGTGACTGCGTGCCTCGATAGCGCTAAGCCTCGGGGCAGTAAAATACATTGGTCCGGTGGCTGTGATCCGGCCGTATCAATGCTGCGAGGCCGTTATGTGTGGCGGGCCACCACTACTATAGCTACTACCATCACCACCACAACCACCACCACTAGTACCAGCACCAGCACCAGCACTACCACCACCACCATTACTACTACCACCCTCATCTCGTCCTTCTATCCTGGCGTATCCACATGACCAACCCCCCTTCACCACCCTCCGTCCCTCTCGTCGTCACTATCCTCTTTCGAAAGCATCTATACCTCCTCCCTCTCTTTCACCCTTCTACCCTCCCTCCCTCCCTCCCTCCCTCTACCGCTAGCCGTGTTCGCCGTGCCGCGGTACTTCGATACGTGGCTGGCGTTATACGACGTGTCACTTTGTGATCTATCGGCGTGCCATCTCGAGAGAAACGGCGATGAAGAGATAGAGAACGGGTTATTGCGATTTGATCGGCCATTAGAAGAATACAAAGAAATTGTGGAATGAAACTTTTTTGTCGATTAGATCGAAATTGAAGAGGAAAGGAAGAGAGAGAGAGAGAGAGAGGAGAGAGAAAGAGAGAGAAAGGGGAAAAAAGGAACAATGATCGACGAATTTACTAACGGAAATAAAGTTTCTTCTTTTAAAGTTAAGATAAAGGTATGTGAGTTAAACCCTTTGAAAGTAGAAAAGGCAATGCTATGGTCGGACGAGACAGCGCCGAACGAACGGCCAAACCACGCGCGTTACACCAATGTATATAGATGTTAGGTGCCGCAGGCGCACCTCTATCTACTAGCTTCTGCTGTACGGCACTCTTTGATTACGCGTCCTAGAATAGCAGAGAATTGTAAAGGAAAACTTGAGTGTAAAAGAACTGAAGATATGGATTTATCTGAGAATCTTGTTGTTGTTGTTGTTGTTGATGATGATGATGATGATGATGATGATGATGTTGTTGTTGTTGTTGTCGTTATTAAAACAGAAAGATAAAAGAAATTAATTTATAAAATTATTACTACTTTTCTACGGCATAACACATCTTCGTGAAAACCAAAACGTCATAAAATTATCGTCGATGTTAAAAAGTCGACGATGAGAAAGAAATAATGAGAAAGAAACAACGAACTCGTGGTTCCAGTTGCTGAAGAAAAAAAAAAAAGAAAAAAAAAAGAAAGAAAGAAAAAAAGCCATCTCGATCGGGTTAAAGGGAAACGGAGACGAATGGAAAGGGCGCGATCGAGGCGGAAGCGAAGAGCAAGGGTGTTTGGCACCATCCATCGAAATGTCCGGGACTCGATTCGCGGGATCACCGTTAAGACACCGCAGGGAAAACGTGCGGCTGACTGAGCGCGTCCGCCCGCGCCGGTAAGAAAAATTAATCGCATTCTTCTCCCGGCAAATCCAGGCCCCTTTATCCGTGGCAGCGCGAATACCCTGTCGTTTGTCAGGAATAGTGAATTAATGATGATTGCTACTTGGCTCAGGCCGAATGAGTCCCACGCTCGTCTACCCCTCCTCCTCCTCCTCTCTTTAACCTCTCCTTTTCCTACTATTCCCGTCTCAGCATCTTTCTTTCTTTCTTTCTTTCTCTCTCTCTCTCTCTCTCTCTCTCTCTGTCTCTCTCTTTCTCTGTTTCTCACACTCTCTCTTTTTCTCTTTCTCTCATTCTCCAACTTGCTCGTTTACTTTAATGCAATCATTAACAAGGTGCGGTTACATCTGTCCCTCTCTTTCTCACTCTCGCCCTTCTTACTAAAACAAGTCTAGGCACTTTTTCTCACGAAAAGGAAGGGGAGAAAACGCGGCCAAGCACAAACGCGTCTTAATTTTTCCGCACGCATTCTCGGCTCGCGCGAAACGATCGATCTTACTCGCGTCCCGCACATTTTTCAAGAGGCTACAACGGAGAAGATCGTGCGTGACTACGACACTATATGCCTTGATAAAGCGAACGCTGCCTATTATTTCAACGACGAGCTTTCCTTTCTTCATAAATTATTCGTTTCAGATAGTAGTATCTCTATCGTAAGGAAAAAAAAAAAAAAAAAAAAGAAAAGAAATACAGAAACTTTCAATGAATTCCTTTCATCGGAATCAACAAACTTCCTATCCTAAAAGGTATTACTTTCTTCCCGTAAAGAAAAATATTTCTTTAACGAGGCAGAGAAGAGTGAATTTCGTTTTCAATCGTGCATAGAAAGGCGGAAAAATACGTTGACGAACTACGAGCCAACTTAGGTATATATATACATATACATTTATACATATATACATTATATTCCATCGACGTTCTCCAGTTGACGTTTCTGTGCATCCTCTACGAGGACAGTGCGAAACTTCAG
>NC_057706.1:2575497-2582409 GCF_014466175.1 Vespula pensylvanica | reverse complement strand
TCTCTCTCTCTCTCTCTCTCTCTCTCTCTCTCTCTCTCTCTCTCTCTACTTCCCGCTCTATCCTTCACACACAGAACAAAGTGAGTCCAAAAGCTCGCCGCGTTACGTACAAGCACGACTCGCGTACTTTACAAATGCTCACTAAATAAAACCCGTTGACTGCTACATTGATTTCGTGTTACAAAAGGAGCCAATGGGATCGAATTTTCAACAAACAAACGTTAAGAGTGCCATCATTAGGGGTCATTCGAGAATTGCTATAATGTGTCCTCTCCATAATTCGATCAAAGCGTACCTCTCGTTCGAAATTAACGAGAGGAATCGAAATTAGAAAGAGGTTCGATAAAGCGACAAACAAATACAAGTTGAAAAGTGTTGATGAAAAAAAAGGAAAAAAAAAAAACAGAAAAGCACCAAAAAAAAAAAAAAAGAAAAAATACATAACATCGGGATAAGATTACTAGAGTTTCGTCTATGACACTACGCGCCAGCGTTAAAAAGTAATACGCTGGTCCAATACGATTTACGTGTTACGCAAGATAGCGAAGTATAGAACATCGGTTGAAAAAAAATTTATTTCCGTAAAATTACTTCCCAACGGAGGATAGATTTCTAGTAGAACGATAGGCGTGGCTCTCGGTAACGTCGTCATAAAACTCTTGCGAGCCGGAGGAGAGTGAATAAACGTTACAGGTCGGTAGAGGAACATAAACAGTCCTCTCTTCCCGTGAGGAGAGACCAACCATGCCACCGGTACCACCGTAGCCGCCATCACCCAAGCGGAAAGTGTCCCCATGTGCATGAAATGGTTTTGCGGGGGCCCGCTTACGCCGGAGGAGGGCCTCGATCTACTATCCCCCGTTCGTAGAGCGCTAATGGTCGCTGTACAAACATTCATTACTGGCCCCCAGCGCGAGCCGACGGTGAGAAGTGGGAAGGAAGAGGCAGCAGGTCTCTCTCTCGAGCGCGGGGGTACCCAGTTACGAGGAGGTGACGCTCCGCTCGCTACTGCTAGCAATATTGTTATCTTAGATTTATAGATGTAACGGATGGCGGACACCGCTGCGTGAGGACGGGTTCGCTAGCTCGGACATTAAACGCGGCACCGTCATGCCGTTGCCCTTCCTCCTACCAGGGCCATATAGCGCCCTATACTAACCAAAATGCTCTGGAGAATCTCTTGCTTCCGACGATGGTTCTACCTTCCTTAGGAAGCCGTTTAAAGTTAAAGATATCTTTGACTGTCCGTTCTCTTAAGTATCGTTAAGACTAGTGGCTGATAAATAAGTTTGACTGGCCTTTATAATCCTGTATATCTTGTATACGTTTTTAGATTTGATCATTTTTATTAAAGTATCGTGAATTAGTAAAACGTATATGTCTTCAGATATAAATGTTAAATTATATACATATATGTATATATCACTCTTTTAATCTATTACCTATTTATTATCTTATCAAGGACTTCGTTAAACTTCAACACGAGTAGATCTCATTCGAGATCTCGTCTTGCAAGTAATCCATTGCGATCAATGGTGAAATAATACTCGACGATGCATAGTTGTAGACTAACCGTCCTCCTCTCGTCGTCGTCGTCGTCGTCGTCGTCGTCGTCGTCGTCGTCGTCGTCGTCGTCGTCGTCGTCGTCGGTAGAGAACACCAACTCGTCGACGAGCGACCGGACGATCCGACCCCGAAGCCGTGGTATCTGAGACACTTGACGCCATTAGCGGCTCCAAACTGCTCTTCGCGCAGTTAAAGTGATTTGCGACTATCCGTAGCCAGAAACCATCCCCCGTTCTCTAACGTTTCGCCGCCGGTGTCGTCGTCTCTCCTCTCTCTCCTACTCCCCCATGCAGATACTTCTCTCAGCACTCCACTGCCTTCTACTACCGACTACTACCCCTTTTTCCTCTCTCTATCTCTCTCTCTCTCTCTCTCTCTCTCTCTCTTCCTCTCTCTCTCTCTCCTCCCTATGGTTTTACCTCAGGGCTAGCTCGTTGGTACCAACGGGAACCGCAGTACCACCCTTTCGTTAACCCACAGGGATTACTGGCCCGACCAATTATTATTCTCTCCGGAGAACAATAGCTAGGGGTGACTTAGAAACTGCCCTTCCATCGGTCCTTATCGATTTCTTCTATCTTTATCCCAGCCAAAATAAATTTTGCTTTCGTCGCTTCGTTGAACTCTTTCGTTTGAACGACCATCGAAGATATTCCAGTGAAATATCAAAATTTATAAATTGTTCACCGCCGGTCTGTTACTAGTTTATAAAACTAATCGATTCGTCGATATGAACGCTTTCATACAATTCATATAATGTTAAAAACAAGGAAAGCTTTTGAAAGCGCATTACGTCATGCCGCAACCGGTCCGGTCCCGTGTGAATCGTAAAATCGAAGTATCAATTAATTAGAACGCAATTAGTATAAACCATCGAGGAATACGGCGAAGGAGGACATCGTCGAACGCGAACCTCTCGATCGCAATTCTCCGCCGATCTGTAGACGGCCGTATTCTCGCATTGCATTCGGCCGGCGCTTTTATTAACCCTTTTTAATGCATATTAACTAGTCTCGAGCTCAGCAAAAATTAATGGAAGAATTACAGTGGGCCGGGTCAGGTCCACGAACGTAGGTACGAAGAGAGAGGGAGAGAGAGAGAGAGAGAGAGAGAGAAACGAAAAGAAGAGAGGTAGAGAAGAGGAGAGCGAATAAGAGGGAGAGAGAAAGAGAAGCTAAGAGAGGAAGAGAGGGTAGAACGACCGAAGCGAGGGAACATTCAGGAGTATCACCGTTAGCACTTCCTATTAGCAGGGTTCTTCATTGGTGCCAGGCCGCAGCCCTCTCGCAAACGATATCGTATAAACGTGTCGTTAATTACTTACACCGTGCTCGCGACCCACCCACCAACCCACTTCGGCCCCTTTTAGCCACCCTCTACGTTGTCGTACCGTGACTTCCCTTCCTCTCTCTAGATCCTCTCTCTCCCTCTCTCTCTCTCTCTTTCTCCCTCCAACGGAGAAACCTCGACACAGCGGCGCATTACGATGCCACGTGTTAAGGAAACAAGCGTTTATTCGAACGAAAAAGGAAAGCAATTAGCCGTCGGTGTCTTCTAACGGCGAACTGCTCTCATCGTTGGTTAAAGGGGATTATTCTCTAGGATAAGTGGTCCAACACAAATTTATATATTTCCTATCAAGTATGAAAAAAAGGGGGGGGAAAGGAATAAGAGAGGAAAGAAAAGAAAAGAAAAGAAAAGAAAAGAAAAAAAAATAGAAAGAAAGAAAATACTCGCCGTACGTTGTTCGATACTGACAAATAGACTACAAGCACGATGAGGATTATAGATTGATCAAACCGAAACGAGAATAAATCTCGTCAATAGACTGCCGTATATCCCTCTATTAGAGAATTTAATTTAATAAATTGGTGACTATGATTAATGAACCACAACCGCAAGTCGAGCAACGACTGCCTGATATATTTCGTTCGTAATGATACCAACCAATTACGCGAAATTCGATGATTCGATGTGGACAGCTATTGTCAGGTTAGGTGTATATAACGTGAGCCAGGTGACGAATACCAGACTCGAGTACCGACGGTACGAGCGATGGGTTATCATTTCCGTGGATAGATCGCGTTATCGCGTGACGCTTGATTATCGTCAACGTTTGTCGATGAGAGGATAAGGGAAAACGAGGGAAAAAAAAAAACAAAAAAAAAACAAACAACCAGAAAAAAAAAGCAAAAACAAAAACGAGCCATGCAAAGTCGAAATGAAGTAACCTTGCTAGGAAAACGAAAAAAAAAAGAAAAAGAAAGAGAAAAAGAAGATGAAAAAAAAGAAGCGTCGTGGGAGTAAATGAGCGACGAGAAGAGGGAAGTTAACGTAGAACGTAAAAGAGAAAGAGCAGACTCTTTGGGATCCTCTAGAAGATGATAAACGATCCGCACATCAACCGGAAAATGCGGGTTCACCCGTGGGCTCTGCTGACTGAATCAAACCACTATCAATCACGCTCGCTCGCTCGCTCGCTCTCTCTCTCTTTCTCTCTTTCTATGTCTTTCTTTCTCTTTCTATCTATCTATGTATATCTCTCTTTCTCTTTTTCTCTCACACTCTCTACTTCCATCTCTCTTTCTTTCTCTTTCCTACAAGTCTAGCGTATAAACATAGTACCGACGATACGTGTGTTGGCGCCCCTTAAAGTAGCGCATAAAAACGGGGTCTTTCCGTTTTACGAAACCTTTCATTTGTCAAAGTAGTTCGTGAGAAGTTGCTTCAGAAACGACGAACGGTAGACGACGTGGCACGCGTACACATATGTGCCGTCGCTCAATTTATTCCATTTTATAAATGGTCACGAACTCGAACCCTTCGATGAAGAGTTTTCATTGTTGTTTTAACCTCCCGACGAGTTTAACCAATATCTCGTCGTAATCGACTGTTTTTTTTTTCTTTCTCTTATTTTCTCTTTTCCCTTTTTTTATCCCTCCCTCTCTCTCTCTCTCTCTCTCTCTCTCTCTCTCTCTCTCTCTCTCTTCTTTTTTGATTGTCCACGCGCGGACAAAGGAAGAAATTTGTCTGACAATTTTAACAGTAGTTTCCACTCGCCACCAAATTCCGTCTCGAAAAAAAATAAAACTTACGATCCCCTAGCACGATACGTACGAGTGGCTTCTTCGCAGAGGGAAAACCGGAGGCGTTCACCGCACTGAAATTTCAGCTAAATAACCACGCGTGACGGCGAGCGCTTAAGCGCCGAAATGAACGGGCGCTATTAACGATTAAAAACAAAAAAGGAGCAGCGACAGAACGAAAGGGAAAAAGGAACAACAAGGAAGCGGTAGAAAAAGGCGAAATATGAGCGCAGTTAATAACACTTTGCGGGAAATAATACTGCGAGGAAGGCCGCTTACCGTGACAAATAACGGCTCGCTCTTTCTCCCTTCCTCCCTCTTTGTTCTCTCCTTCTCTATCCCCGTATCCCTTCCTGCGGCCTCACTCGTTCTCTCTCTCTTTCTCCCTTACTCCATTCACACTCCGGTACTCCGAACCGTTTACAACGTCCCCATGCACTTTTCCGCTGTTCCCTCGCCTCGTCGTTGCATCTACTACTACTACTATTACTACTACTACTACTTCTGCTACTACTACTGCTACTGCTACTACTACTACTACTACTACTACTACTACTACTTTCAAGTGCGTTAACGCGAATGATGATCGCTTTCAGCTATCGAACGGGGATGACGAACGAGGAAGAATCGCAGAGTCGACTCAATCGAGAGATTATTCCCTTTACGATGCGCGACTCCTCATCGCGTTGCTGCAACATTAATATGCATCGAGTCCTTGATTCGTCGCGTTTCTATCGAATGTAATTATTATCAGGAAATAAGGAAGATCTATTCGAAATATATTATAAAAATATCAAGTATCATTATTATTATGTCGAGAAGAAGAGAAGAAATTTTTCAAAGGTAAAGACCGCCGGTTCTTCGAGAGCTTCGATTTACTGTAATAGATTCGGTCGATTAATTGACTCGAGTTCTACGTTACAAGAGACACTAATTAAGGCTAGTTTCGATTAATCCAACCGTAAAGAGTTAATTACTGGCTTTCCCAGTTTCTACTAAAACGTTTCTCGCCTTATCGATGTGAATTTGTTGATACTCGTATATGGTCTCCGTCAACGAAGATATTTTTTCTTTTTTCTTTGTGTCCTTCTCACTCGCTCTCGCTTTCTCTTTCTCTTTTTCTCTCTCTCTCTCTCTCTCTCTTTTACTGGTCGTGGTGCTCTCCATCACAGCTCATTAGGACGTTCGACAGTGTCGACGCGATAACAACGTCAAGCTACGTTCGGTCAGGCGTCCGTCAACTGCTCGAAACATTCACAGTTGACATATGTCACATGCTGGCTCACGTCAAGGCTGTCACCTGTCAACCGCCGGTCTGGACGAATTACGCGCTACAACGAGCACGTGTTACGTCTCGAATAATGCGCGGAAAATTTCAGCCCGCTATCATTATATCGTTCGAAACGCGGTGGCACGTATCTTTGACAGAAAGGTGATGAACAAGCGTCGAGACTGAATACAATTCCATCGAGCGTAATTCATAGATCGGGAAACGAATGCGAGATAAACCGACTAAAAAATTGCACATCCTCTCTCTCTCTCTCTCTCTCTCTCTCTCTCTCTCTCTCTCTCTCTTTCTCTCTTTCTCTCTCTCTATTTATCTATCTATCTATCTATCTATCTATCTATCTATCTATCTCTCATTCTCTTCTCTCTTTCTACATATTCTCCGATAATATTCGTCAAGAATATCGACGTCCAACGAAAACGATGGATACTCTTAATCGAGTGTTTCCATTTGTCATATTCCACGAAGAACATCTCGCTCGTTATATCCAGAAAGTGTCGCAAATAATAATAAATATTAGAATCGGTATATACGCCTAGAGACTTGTTTCGACTCCCCTAATCCAAACGAAAGCGTTGAGAAAATCTGAACCTGACCGTGTTGCGGACGATCCTCGAAAATTGGTTCGTAAAACGAAGAAGAAATGACAAACGCATGTGCGCGCATTTCGTTTGTGAAACCGTAGAAAGCTTTCAACGAGCGAGGCTACCGAAGAAGGCGCGGCCAAACAATTTCAAACACCCGGCAACGAATATTACATCGCGATATTACGTGGGATGAAATAATCCAGCCGGCTTCCGCCTCGTGAACAGGAGTAAACGAGGCTCCCGTGCTAATTGCCGCGAAAAAGGGTTAACGTCGTATCTCTTTCTCTCTTTCTCTTTTTCTCTTTCTGTCTTTCTCTCTCTCTCTCTCTCTCTCTCTCTCTCTCTCTCTCTCTCTCTCACTCATTCACTCTCTCTTTTCCTTCTC
>NC_057706.1:2540497-2570497 GCF_014466175.1 Vespula pensylvanica | reverse complement strand
GGCAATGCCTGTCGACCCATCGCTCATACCACATTTCTGGTACACACGCTGATCTAGTTGTATTTATGCTAGCAGTGAATCACGTCGAAGGTTTGATTTGTCGATGGCTTTTATGGACGGGAATTAACGCGTGCAGCGCTTCGCATTTTGTTACTGCAAATGCTCGAGGCCCCTTCCACACCCACCCGCGCCATTCTCCATCCCCACCATCGGCAATTCCATTCGAACGCTTCCAACATTTCCGAATGACCGGTAGTCGCTCGATGATTTGTACTTCCACTTTGCCAATTTTTTAATGCGAAACCGGCGAGTGCTTGTCGTCTCTTCCTCGTTTTTTTTCCCTCCCCAAACCCCCGTTCCGTTCTACGGGGATGATCGGTCGATGATAATTCAAGGTATTTTACGAATAATCGGACGGGAAGCGATTTGTAATCGAATATTTCGTTGCTTCGTAATTACGTGCTCTCAGTGAAAACTTGATAACCGATGAAAATAAATACGAGATCCGCGCTAATGCACACTCACATGTTCATAACTCCATTTCATATCTATATATGCATTACGTGCTATTCATATCTTTTATTAAAGTAAAAACTGATTTGTGACTAATGTATTACCATACCCGTTGAACGGCGGATCAATCAATAAATTACGCTTTGTGAAAAAAAAAAGGAAAAAACAGGAAAAAAAAAGAGAAAACGAGGGGGGGAGGGAATAGGAGAAAAAAGAAGAGAACATCGTATCTTCGTAACAAAAGGAAACGTTACTACGCGCATCCTAATTATTCCTAAAAGAGTTTACGTCTTTTCGTTTTCGCAAACACTTCGCACAACCTGAATTTAAAGCATTGTACTTTACGCCTTCCTAATCCGAGCAAGCGGATAAGGAAGGTACGTGCTGTAGCATCGACAATGTGGAGCGTAATTATTTGGGAAAGATGGCACTTTGCTCGGCATTTTGTCGCCTTGGACCCCTAATGGCCGGTGGTTGATAACAAGGTTTACGGACCAGACAACGCTGCCCACTGAGAGATGTTGACAGCGGCTTTCAACCTTCCTGCGCCAGGGCTAGCTCAATCGGATCACCAGGAACACGCTGGAATTACTTGACTTTACGAAGGAGCAGTGCATAAATATTTACGGAGCTTCTAATACGACGGAAGAAGTGGTCAAGAGAGCTTTGAGGTTGTTATTTAATTTACAACTATCTATCGATATTAACTATCGAAGAATAAATTATATTTATTAAACGAGTAACCAAAGAAATTGTCGACTTCAGCAAACGAAGATATAGATAGATCATTTCTTAATAAAAATATTACGAAACGTAAGAGAAATTCGCACAAAAAGTGTTTACGTCCTAACCGCAAGTTCACAGGTCATGCCGCATTCGCAATGAACGAAAGTTCTTACGATAGCATACGATTATCCTGGAAGATCTAATCCCACCTTAAACTTTTAAAACGAGCCGTTTTTCGAAGGAACTCGGAAACGCCGAAAGAGCTTTTCCGTGCGTAGCTTCTTGAGAGAGGCGTGGGAGGGTGTGAAAAAAAAAAGATAAAATAAAATAAAATAAAATAAAATAAAATAAAAGGAAGGAAAGGAAGGAAGAAAGGAAAGAAAGGAAAAAAAAATATAGCGAAAGAGAAGCAGGTAGGGGAGAGTCGTTTTTGCCGGAAGTTCAAAGGAAGTGAAGAAAACCAGGAGAAGAAGAAGAACAAGAAGAAAAAGAAGAAGAAAAAGAAGAAAACGGAAACAAAAGGAAGGAGCTGGTAAATGTGAGAGAAAGGGATGGAATGATTCCGCACGCTCGACTGCTTTCGTTAGAAGAAGAGAAAACTAGAATGTGCTCTGGTTATTACACCGGCCACGAAGAATTAGCATATACGCGTATACGTGGTCAGACGTGTTGCGCGACACAAGAAGAAGGCTTTTCGCGCTAATTCTCTGGTGCGGCACTAAATGAGGTGGTGGATTTGTTGGAAAGAGCTTATACTTACCGAGAGAGAGAGAAAGAGAGAGAGGGGGAAAAGAGAGAGAGAGAGAGAGAAAGAGAGAGAGAACAAGGAAGGTAGAAACGAAGAATGAAACTACGGGGACGAAGGTAGACGATGCTAGTCGACGATGGCGTTAGAAGAAGCCTGCTTGAGAGGAGGAGGAGGAGGAGGAGGAGAAGGAGGAGGAGGAAGAGAAGAAGAAGGAGGATGAGGAAAGCACGAAGCGTGAAGCAGAAAGACTCGACGGTGTGGCTTCTGCTTGTGAAACTGCAAAGCTCGTATCCACACGTGGGCTAACAACAATGGGATGATCCTACTAGGATTACGCGATCCAACGCGCAAGGAAGGTCCTTCGTGCTGCCACCGTTACTGCTTTTCCGGCCTCGTAATATCCACCGTGTGCGGTTTAACGATTACTCCAGCCGCGACACGCTTTTCTGACGAGCTTTACTCGACTCCTGTACTATTTCGACATTCTCTTTTATGTCTTTCTATTCGTAAACTCGAACACGTGAACTTGTTATAAGAGAAATGATCCAAATATTTTCATATCTTCGAATTGAATGAAAGAAAGAAAGAAAAAGGTCAATTTGAAAGGATGATGTCTCTATTATCAATCTCGACTATCAGAATACTAAGAAACGTTTGTTTAACAAGTCGAGTTGAAGTAAGTATAAATTAGAAATGGTAAAGGTTTATTATTACGTCTATGTTGTTATTGATTTCCAATGACGTTGTTCTAATATCACATCTTAACTAGCTAAAATGATAATCGTTAGAGAATATTAGAGGTATTAATTAATCGACCAACTAATATCAACTCTCTGGGAAATTTTAAGCCAGGAAAGGTCTTTCGGTGCGTCGACAAATCTGCACGCTAACCAACCGGTTTACATACAACATCGCGTCACCGAAGCGGTTAACTGAACGAATCGTTACGAAGCGTTTCCGTGATTTCGAGGTAAAGCCGCACGCATGACCGAGCGGCTGGTGGAGGCGCCAGGCGATTTAGTAGTCGACGTTATGCCGGTAATAGATACAGAGAGAAAGAGAGGGAGAGGAATGGAAAGAGAGAGAGAGAGAGAGAGAGAGAGAGAAAGAGAGAGAGAGAGAGAAGAGGAAACCGAGCAGGGAGGTAGGTACACACGCGGAGAGTAAGAGAGACAGAGATAGAGAGAGTGAGAGGTAGAGAAACAGAGAAGAGAGTCGGGTGGTGACGTTGACTAATGATGGTGGTGAGAGAATACACTCCAGTCTAACCCGACCTGTTGCACCCCCAATAAACCCCGTCAAACGACGCGCCGCTAAATAGAATCGTGCCGCGTCTTTCGACCCCCTGACTGATTCACCCTGACAACTAGGAACGCGCTTCCGCACTTTGCCGAAACTGGGACGTAACGTTGGAACAGATACTTTATCCGATTAACGTTTCGATCAGGACAAATTCCTGCTTGTATTTCAATGTATAACAAAGATCCTTGGCGCAATACAGGGAACTTTCGATATATAGAACGCGATAGCTCGAAGATCGCAATTAGTTCGAATAGACATTTAACGTGGGATTAAGAAAGGTATATCTTTCGTTTATTTATTTCTTTTCTTATTTTATTCCTCTTAGACGAGAAAGGAAAATAAAATAGCCGATCGGCAAGGACATAGAAGAGACCATATTTCGTGAAGACTATGGTTGGGAAGAATTGAGCGTTCTTTTTGCTCGCGAGTGCCGGTGATTCACGGTAGAAGTCGCGATTACCTCTCAGTATCCTTGATTCTCTTCTCCTTTTCTCGAAGGAAAAGCAGAGTGCCGAGAAAGAAGGAGAAAGGAGGGTAGAAGGCGGAGGAGGTGGTGGGTGGGTAGGGGGAGGAGAGAAGCGAGTGCTCGTCGCAAGACGAGTGCGGTGACGTGGAAAATTGTCCGATTATTCGCGGTTAGATAAAGAGCTTCTTCGGGTGGAGGAGGAGGGGAAGGCGATGGTAGTGCCAGTGGCTGCAGACGTTGGTCGTGGTAGATCGCATCGGATGAAAAGCCGAGTCGACGGTCTCTCATTCTCATAGGACGGGCCTGGCCGCACCCTCGAGTACTCTCCAACGCGGATTCAATCCCGGAGACCCACGAAATAATCATCCGGTGCTAGTTCATCCCTTCGCTTGCAGAAGTCTCTCGCGGATGGGTCCGTCCACCGTCTGGCCAGAACGAGACGCCTGTCGCTCTCTACTTTCTTCCATCCCATCCACCATCCTCTCAATATTTCTCTATCGCCTTCCGCCTCGCTTTCTTCTCTCGGCGCAGAAAATGACGATTCTCCAATGGAGAACCTTCACAACGAACGAATTCTCGTTCGTGAGCCGATTCTCTCTGCAATCTCACGCTAGGGCATCTTTTCCGATCTTTCCGTAAATTTTTTTACGATCCGGTACGGTATACGGTATACGGTGAAATTTTTCTCACACTCGTTGTTAACTGGCAACGCGCAAGCGAAAATAAATAAAAATCTTGCGGGATAAAATGAGAGGAAAGAACAACAACAACAAAGAATAAAACTAAACAAAACAAAGCAAAAAGAAACAAGAGACGAAGAAAACAGAGAGGGTGGGGGCAGAAAATACACTTGCCCCATAGGAAACTCAACCGGATAACATAGAATATATGACAGGGTCGTGGCATGCTCGATACCGCAGTCCGGTTCGCATTCAAAAAGGCAAGCCCGTCTTAAACACGAAACATAAAGAGAATACTTAGTTTTGCCCAAGAGATTCCTCCGCTTACGGACTACTTAAAAGAGCAGAACACCCGGTCTCCCATCGCCTTCCACAGGATCGCACTGTATCTTTCTTACCACGGATTTTCGCGAAAAGCTACGCGTTCGATTCTAACGTTCCCTTCCTCTCAGGGACACGAGAAGTGCGCCCGATCGTGCCTGTTATACGCGATGCGCATTTCGAATCGTCTCTTATACTCCAGTCCAGTTTTATGTATCAGGTACACCATGTTAGTAAGGAGCAAGGATCTACTTACCCTTTCCTCGCTATATAACTTCGTCTTACTCACCACGAGCGATCTTACACCCCGTCCTTGCTTTATGGCCGCCATTGTTCCGAAAATCAAGAAATGTGTCACCGACAGCGAGGGTAAAAAGACCATGGAACAGAGCATCGTTGTCGTGTCAGGGCCAGGAGAACGTTACCTTCTCATTCTCTTTCTCTCTCTCTTTCTCTCTTTCTCTTTTGCTTTCTATCTCTATCTTTCTCTTTTTACTTCAGTCGACTGCACTACCTTCTTTCTCTCTCTCTCTCTCTCTCTCTCTCTTTCTGTTTCTCTCGCTCTCTCTTTCTTTCATTCTCGTTCGCTCACGTTTTGGCGCAAACCTTCTTCGCGTTCCGTGAAGAAGCAAACCGGCCTCCCAGTTAACGTTTGGACGGTAAATTATCTTGAGGACTTAAGCCCACGTTACCCTGACGCAAAAGATCTCGACGGAAAATTTTCTCCTTAGAATCTTAATTCTACGGTACACTGTCTTCGTCAGATCGACCGAATCGTTAATTTATAAGACTTTCGATTTACTCTTAACATACATTTTATCGATTATTATCTCTAAACCTACCCCACATATCCTCTACTCTAAATGGAAACAATTTGAGACCATCACGATTCAAATTGGAAATTCGTATTTTAATTTACCAAATACTTATCTTCTACGTTAATGAATGTGTCAACGAACTGATAAGATCTATGGAAGTTATATCAACGATAGAAAATAGTTTCGGATAAATAAGATACAGATAGATACATATGTATATGAATGTTGCTTCTCCGACGAATAGAGAATCCGTACAATCACACACACAGACACACACACACACACATATATATAAGATAGAAGATTCGCGCTAACGCATACCATTCTAGGTTGAGTGCTGCTAGCGGGTTAGTCGTTATTAGTCGAAATGCTAGTTGGAAGTGGCTAAAGTAGGCGATTCGTATGCTGGTCGGTCCTTCCATCTCGTGGAATCGCACGTTTCTGTCAGTCACAATGGCTGAACGAGATTGCTCCCACGGGAGGGCACGATGCCGCCTAATCAGAAATTAAATCTTAACCTTAATTCCTTTCTGAAACGGGCGAGCTCACGCTAAAAGAATTCTCGATCGATCGTCAAGAATCTCTATAGTCGTGAAATTTTCTCTCTCTCTCTCTCTCTCTCTCTCTCTCTCTCTACAAAAAAAGCCTCCCTTTCGCAAATATTTCTCTACGATAGATATAGATATATTACAGTTTATTGAACGTACGATAAAAACTGCTACTGTTGTGAAATCGTAAAAGAGAAAAATTTTTGCGAAATGCGTTTGTAATTTTGATCGTGTGTTTTATCGTTCGCTATAGTACAATTACTTTGTAAAGTATTATAAAGACAATTTCTCAAGACCTCGGAGAAATCCGTTATATATATATGTATGTATGTATGTATGTATGTATGTATGTATGTATGTATGTATGTATGTATATATATAGTCCATACGCAGGGCAACGCATACACACGCACACATACACACAGAAAAGATCAAAGAATACTTGGAGATAGCCCGTGCACTGTCTGTGATGTCTCTCGAATGTCTCGGCAATGGCGTTCGAGCGGGAAGAGTTGATTTCACGGACGCTACCACGGCGTTAGATCGGCTCGAACGCTCAACTTATTGGTAATCCGTGCAAAGGATCCACATTCGATTTTATTTCACAGTTTCCTTTATGCGAGAGACGTAGGATTTCTATTAGCTTTGTGCACCGGTTAGATTGAATAGCCGCGGGCTGCCGGGGCATACGTTCATGACTGTTTCATTTACAAATGTATTTCCCTCTCAGACGGAACTTTCAATTTAGTTGGATGCTTCGTACGATGGCACGGTATGCGGAGGTGGAGAAAGAAGAAGAGAGAGCCCCGATGTGGCAGGGGTGCTGGCGTTCCATATACACGGTCCGTCTGCTTAGAGCTACCCTTCGCGAAGCAAATCGAAACGACAGACCGAGGCCCCTTTCTACGATCGAACCCCATCTAGGAACCCTGAATACGATCAGCTTAAAGAAATCGAAGAGAAATAGTATATGAATAGATTTAAAATTAAAACAATGTGAATATTTAACGATAGCTTTTCTCATTATCGTATATGTTTGAAAAGATATACCAGAGTTCAAATCGCTCGGAGCATCGAACAAAAGCGTAGTAGAAAGAAGAGGAAGCGAAAGATATGAAAGCGGTCGATGGCTTTTCGAGAAGCTTTAGGAGCCGAAGGCGCCTCGAGGAAACACGTAAAAGTTTGCGGCAACGTTGCTCGGTTTTAGAAGTAAACCGACTCACGAAGTTCCACTGAAACCTGCATGGCAAGTCCGTCAATTATGAAAGGACCTTTAATAATGAAAGCAGCGGAAGGAGTTCCCTCGGGCGGCATCACCATCTTTCATGCTTACTGCTTAACGGCCAAGCGTCTGCAGGCGCCGTTGCCTACCATGGGTACCAACACCCTCTAAACTAACTGGGGCGTATTCCGACACTTTCAGCTCGCATCGACCCTTTCTTTGCATTAACCCACTGCTATCCACCCGCTGCTGCGCTCCTCTACCTCACACTCCAGTTTCATCCTTTCGCATTGCCATCGCGCATCTAATTCCGCGAAATGTCGGTATTACTCTCTCGTTCCTTCTCTCTCTTTCTCTCTCTTGCTCACTCCAAGTCTCTCTCGCAGCATCTCTTTACTAACTTTAGAAACACCTTATAGCTCGCGCGCCAACCTCTAGTCTCACTTTTATGAAAAATGAAAATCAGGAAATGAGGAATCAACGAAAAAATGTTCGCACAATTTCGAAGGAAAGAAAAACAAAAGAAAAGAAAAGAAATAGAAGGAAAAGAAAAAACGACCCTAGCTATTACGTGGGATGCTCGTTAACTTTAACTCTAGATACGTGGGATGTCGGAGTAAGATATAATTAAAAGATTGCAAGAGTTTTCATATAACAGGGAATAAATGAAGAGAAATTAAGAAAAACTATTCGTCCGAATCTATACGTGCCAACAATACGAATTCGTAATTCAAAATCATTTCCATTTCTTGCGAGTAAGAAACAGCTAAAGTTAGAAGTTGAATGTCGCGCGTGGAAATGTCAGGGCGACGTTTAATTATTTGCACCATCGTACCCAAAGACGAACGATAATCAGATATCGGCAGGGAAAGTCGTCCGAGAGAGCCCGCTCGCGTAACTTCGTTCAAACGTTCGTTCCCTACGTTTATACCGTCTATGGTGTCTGTTTTCACGTACTTAGCTATGTATAACCACCACACCGAAGAACACGCTCTCGCGTTCACATATTTGCCGCGGACATACATACTTATACATATATATCAAGTCAATAATTAACACCAGTTACAACTTGTGGGAATAGTAACGGCATTTATGCTCCAGGGGACGTCGTATTTCAAGGAAATGTGCTCGTGCCGTCGCGCTTTGCCGTAGGAAAGCACCGCGAGGATTTGTCGGCGGTGGGAGGCTTCGAGGGCTCGAGGTGTTGGAGACGAAGGTAGTGTAGGAGTATGTGAAGAAGGAAGAGAGAGAGAGAGAGAGAGAGAGAGAGAGAGAGAGGGAAGGATTGGAATAAGAGGGTTGACGGTGTTGGTGGTTGTTCGTTGTGGGGAAGGAATAGAACGAGAGTGTTGCTGGAAACGTTTCTAGATGGAAGGGGTAAGGATCGTGCGAACGATTCTGCCATGGTTAGGTTGCTCGGTGGCACCAGATGAACAGATACGGAATATGGGAGGTGGAAATATAGATTTAGGCTAGAGGCGACCACCAATGCTTCTCCTTCTCTCTCTCTCTCTCTCTCTCTCTCTCTCTCTCTCTCTCTCTCTCTATCTCTTTGTCTCTTTCTCTCATCCCTCACCTAACGAACACTTACTCTCTTGTACTCTCATACGTACACACAGCTTTCGAACGGTGGATCCTGCACGCTTCCGACGTATCAACAGTGTGTACGTGTGCATGCGGAGATAGCGAATCCGCGGTTCCAGCCGCCTAAGTCCTTAGGTTTACGGCGATTACGGATTCGTAGGCGATCTTACCGTTTCCCTCTACGGAAGCGACGGTTGTTCGTATGTTTGGCTTGAGTTTCGGGTTTGCCGCTACTATTCGTTCTCTCTCTCCCTCTCTTCTCTTCTCTTCTCTTCTCTTCTCTTCTCTATTAGTGTCTCTCACCGTATCCGTCTCTTTACGAGAGTAAGAGAGAGAGAAAGAGAGTGTGTGTAGGCTGGAGGGCGCACGTGGGAGGCGCAAGAGGGTGATTTAGTACCGGCTTAAAGGGAAGGGGAAGTGTGAGACGATGCCACGACGACTAGATCGCCTATGAACAAGTTAATGGAGCGAACGAACGAGCTAGCGAGCTGCACTACTGTCGAGAATACTGGCTTTCCTAACGAAGAAGGCCCTCCACGCGATTTCACCCTTCCTACGTTTTCTCGTTCTTAACTCTACTACAGTCGTTGCTACGAACGACCGCAGCTAATCACTAATGATAACAATGTTAACGATGGAAATCTTCCGCGTAACAAGGCTCGACCTACCCGATGCTGATTTAGTGAAATCTTTGTAGAAAACGCAGCTGCAACCTAGGCCTTGCTCGAACGTGGTTAACGTGTTTGATCAATTTCTTGCATGTATTGGTACCTTTCGTTCTTCTTGGAACTTCCACGTTCAATAATATTTTCATTGTATCAAGGCTAACGAGTTATTCCCCGAATTAATAAGAATATTGCCGACTCGAGTCGAATCGTAAGGTTGAATTATGTTTTAATTCCGTAACGTGTCGTTCTTATCCCTCTTCATCCTTCCACGAATATTATAGCTACCCTTAAAATACTGCCTCGCACAATAAGATCCGCGATTTAACCCCCGTGAGAGGGATATTCCAGTCGTAAAAGGGTTCCGAGAGAGAGAGAGAGAGAGAGAGAGAGAGAGAGAGAGAGAGAGAGCCGAGACGTTGCTCCAACATTGTTAGGTAGGGATGAAACAGTTTGTGCTAAATCAGAGCACTGGTCGTTAGGAGAAGATATAGGGGCTAATTAAAATAAATCTTAGAAAGGAGTAATTATACGTGTATTAGCTGGCCCCGTAGAGCGCGTGATGGACGATGCAGCGGCAGATGTACCCAAACGCCTCTTCATTCCTAGATTTCCCTTATTACTGGACGGACGCGTTGTGAAAAGCCGTACTGCCGAGATCTACCGTGAAAAGTCCAGCAGCTCTTTTCGTAACAAGCCGACCGCGACGAATCGTCGATTGAAATTACGAGAAATTGCTCGCATCGAAATCGATTGAACGAAATATCCACGTCGTGGGTTTCGAGCTTATAGACAATTAGAATTTTGCCCCCGAGCTCAATTAGAGCTTGATCAAAGTAACATTTATCCACGGCTCTTTACTTCGGTTCTCATTAAGCTCATCAGTGCATCGGATGGGCACGTGTTCATGGCGCGATATTAATTTACCTTTGAAATCGAGCGAACCGGCGCGATTCACAATTTCGAATGGCGACTCTACCCAAAATATCCGATAAAATAACCAACTTCGGTGCCTCCTACCTCTTCCCCCCTATATCCGCGCCACCCTCAACGAGGTCCGACGTACCGCCCCCGCCGAACTACCCCAACCTGCTCCTCTCCACCAGGAATCAGTGAACTCATTATTACGATAAACTCGTATACATATTTATCGCAATACATTATTACTCTTTCGCCGACGATACAGAGCGGTCATCGATTGTGAATTTCATTTGCCGACTTAATGTACCGAATAGTAATGTCGCGTCGAGGTACTTTTCATTAACGCCCTCCCTGTTTACGGCATTAAGCCCAATTAAAAGCGTCGCTACGCGTTCGAGCTTTAACCTTGTCGCGAATCACCAAACTCCAAGGCCGAACGACGAAAGTCGATTCAAAGCGATAATTCAAGTAGAATTTCTTTCTTTTTTCGTTAATACTACCTACGGGACATTTAGTTATACCTCCGCGTCGTTGATCGACTTTTATCGGGAGAAAACGAGTGCGTTTGCACGACTATTACACATTGTGATAAGAAAGAACGCGTTTCGATTTAAATTGAACAAACGACCCCGTGTGAATTTTATGAATTTAAATGCACGCTATTCGTATTTTCTTGCCAAAAGCAGTAATTTTCCTCTCTCTTCCTTTTCTCTTATTCGCCGAGTGTAGGAAATATGTATATTTTATGTTTGGTCCATTTCGAGCGGGCAGCTGCGCGGTTCATAGTCGATACATTTACGCGAGAAACAAATAAAACGACCATCCCGAGGATTATATTTCCCAGAAAGTTAGTCCGATTTAAGTCTCTCCGCAGCGAGATTCGAGTAGAAACAACCTAGCTAGAAGATCATCGTATAATTACGTCGAGAAGCAGTACAAACTATATCCTTTTTTCTCAAATATTCTTGATACGAAGAGATAGCTTTATCTAAAAAATAGCAAAGGTATCGTAACGTTAAACGCGATCACGTAGAAAGAAGAGAGAGAGAGAGAGAGAGAGAGAGAAATGGAAAGTTGAACGTCGATGGGCGGATATCCTCGAAATTCTAATCCAAACAGAACGATCCTATCCTCAATATCGTCTCACCTACATCGTCGTTAGCTTCGTCAACGGCGATAGACATGCCGAGGCGTTAATGTCGATACGATGACGTGTGTGCTGCACGAGCGGGCAGCTAGGCCACGTGCATCAAATGGCCGGTGAGCAGCTCGGCGCAGGCGGGCATTAATGCCTCTGCTGGACAAACGGTCTCGCGCGGGGGCAAGAGAACAAGCCCGAGAGAGCGAAACAGAGAGAGATAGAGAGAGAAAGAGAGATAGGGAGAGAGAGAAGGAGATAGAGAGAAGGAGAGGTCAGAGCGGTGGGTGGCGAAGCTGCACCCAGAGCGTGAGGAGAGGGAGAGGGTGTGCGCGAGAGAGAACGTGGGTGGATGGAACGAGGCAGAGGAGGTGAGGGGGCCGTTATTGTTATCTTAGATTTATAGTCATAACGGATGGTACTACCTCGCTAGCCAGCAACCCCGAGCGGTCTTATAATCACCCTCCTCCTCCTCCTTTCTCCTCCTCCAGTCTCTCGACCATCCACAGAACCCTCCCCCTCCTAGAGCCAAGCTCGCCCTCGCGTACCTCCAGCCGCAGTTTAAGTGATTTGCGACGCGGTGGAGCCGCCATGCAGATCCTTTTGCCTGTAGCTACCCTTTCTCTCTCTCTCTCTCTCTCTCTCTCTCTCTCTCTCTCTCTCTCTTTCTCTCATCCACCTACCTTCTCTCCTACCTTCTCTCTTTCTCTCTCTTCCCTTCTCTTTCTCTCTCTCTCTTTCTCTCGACTATCCGTACGGCTATGCCATGGGCAAAATGGGCACGCCTAACCCCTGCAGCCTCGTCGCCGTCGTCCATGAGGGATTAAGTCCCAACCTCTGGACGTGGAAAAGGTAGAATTGGAAGGAGAACCTTGCCCATCGTGAACCACCACCAAATTATTATACATCGTGCAATAACGGAAAAGTAGTAGTAACGCTCGATACGCGATTACTCGGTCCATCCAACAGCAACCAAGTACGACATTTTTTTAACCGCACTTCGTTTTATCTTAATTTAATAAGACGATAGCCCTTAGATTCTGCTCTATTAAAACAGAAAACAACATTTTACGTGTTTGAAATTACCTTCTAATGAAGGATCCTTGATCTTGTAATTGCTGAAGGAAGAAGATTAATTGCATAATCAATGTTCGCTGCCGGTAGCAATTAACTCGACTCGTTTTCGCGTTAAGGGGTTAGTTAGCGACTCGAATTCCCGCAGTTGGTGAATAGGGAAAGCTTAGGGTAGTAGGGTGCGGGAAACGTTTTGCCTGGTAAGTTTGATATTTCGAAGGCCGAGTATAGAGAGAGAAGGAGAGAGAGGGAGAGAGAGAGGGAGAGAGAGAAAAGAGAGGGAGATAGAAAGAGATAGAGATACAGAGAAAGAGAGAGATAACAAGAGAGAAACAGAAAGAGACACAGAGAGAGAGAGAGAGAGAGAGAGAGAGAAGGAGGGAGGGAGAGAGTCAAAGAGAGTACGTGGACGGGAGGTAAAGGCAGCGTGGAGAGCATGGGACCCCCAGAATGAACTGTTGTGACGAGCACGTAGGTCTGCGGATGGAGCCAATCAAGGAACCTCGCAGTCAGCGAGTTTACCCCGTGCCGTCGGTTGTTACCCTGACTCCAACCCTCTGCTTCGTGACTCTTCGATCTCTCGGAGTAAAAAGGGACCAAGAATCGAACGATGTTCCCGTACAATAAGCGGAACGTGAAGAATTAAAACTAAAGCTTTTAAAAGCCGTAGACGAAAGTAAACTCTCTCCTTTGTAATTTTAAATCTAATTTAAAACTAATCGAAATAATATATTCTTACATATATATATATATATATATATATATATATATATATATATATATCAGCCGGATATATAAATCGAGTATACATATTTTACGAAAAGAAAATAAAGAAAAAAATTGTAATCTAATCCTCATTGGTGAATCACGATAATCTAATCTTATCGAAAGATTGGGCGAGCACTCGCGCGTTCGTCGATAGGTAGGGTAAAAGGATTTCTACGAGGCAAAAAAATGAAGGTCGAGAAAAGAAACGCGAAGTCCTAGCTGAGTTCCCGAGGAAAAAGGAGAGAAAAAAGTAACCGCGAGAGTGTGCTCCTTGCGAACGGCAAAGAAAATAGTGCTGCCACCGAGGAAGGGTAGGTACGGATGGAAGAGTAGCGAGGGGATGCTTGGACCGAGACGCGACGACCCGGTTAGAACGATAAGGGATCCCGTGGAGCTTGATGGAATTCCATAGATCCACGTCGGCGTCGAGACAGAGTCGGCTAAGCAGCCATTTAAATGCAACCGATGTGTCTCGGGGAGCTATTACATCTGATGGACGGTTATTGACGCGCACTGGCTTATACCGAGCAGCAGCAGTAGCAGTAGCAGCAGTAGCAGTAGCAGCAGTAGCGGTAGCAGCAGCAGTAGCAGCAGCAGCGGCAGAATCAGTAGCAGTAGGAGTAGTAGTAGCGGTGGCAGCGCCACTGGTAAGCTAACCCCATCCCCTCCGATCCTCTCTCTCTCTCTCTCTCTCTCTCTCTCTCTCTCTCTCTTTCTCTCTCCCGCTCTTTCCAAACCCCTCGAGTACTCGCGGAGAGAAAGAGACAGAGTCCGACTCGAGCCCCACGAGGGCTGAGTTCAGCTCGCCGTACAACTAAGACCGTGTACTCTCCTGATATGTATGTGAAGAAGAAAAAGAGGGGGATATGGGTTCAACGGAAGGGAAAAGGCTGTCGGACCACCTAGGACATATCGTCAAATGCCCGGTTGAAACGGTGGTTGTTGCACGAGCGCTCGCGCCCTCTTGTTGTCGCCCGTCGACCGGCAAGGGAATACGAACGATCGAATTACCACCCTTAGTCTTACCATCCGTGAAATCGTAGAAATACTCGCACTGATTCCAAAGAGAAAACATTAGGAATTCGATGACCGTTTCGAGCACAGTTGCATTCCTTCTCTCTTTGATGTTTCGATTCTTATGAACCATCGACGATACCGACGAATTAATCGTGAAAAATTTTTTTTCCTTTTATCTTAGAATCGTATAACGCGATTTGACGGATTTAATGTTGAAAGAAAAAAGAAAACAGACGTGGTAATCGTTATAAAAGATTACATCGATGAGCGAGAGTGGTGATCGGTTAGAAGAATACGAGTTAAACACCGATGTAACACGAAATCCTTACGGTAATCCCTCGTCGAAATTAAAGAGCCTTAGAATCTCTTCGGTCTCTAGAATATCGTCGTGAATCGTTGTCGCGACTGTTACGAAATCGCAATCGCCCGATGTCGAGAAACCCTGGGGTTGGCCAGAGAATACGAACGATCGAATTACCGGGCCCAGACTTCTCATGAAAAAGCAAGGTAGTTTATTCGTAACGTTCCGTTCAAAATTGCGCGAAAAAGAGCTGACGTTTTATCGTCGATGTAAAAGTTTCATGCGTTTGCCAACCATGCGATTCCATTACTTACAATGCTTAACGCGATAATCTTCGATTGGTTAAAGTGTTCGTCTACTTCTTGAGAAACGGTGAAGACAAAAAAAAATGAGAAAATGAAATAAATAAAAAAAAAAAAAATAAAACAAAATGCGTTCGAAGAAAATGCGATCAATCGAGTTGAGAGGTACGAGAAAAAGTTCTCCAAAAGAAATGTATTAACGTAGTCATAAACAGGAAACTAATACGATTAAAGGGGTGCACGGGTCCACGTCATCGATTTGTCCGGAGAAGGTCTGTAAACTCGAACGGACGTCGTATTCGCGAAGGAAGCGGCGCGAGCGCATTACGTACGGTCCTGTTTACCCCGACTTTTTGAATTTATGTCTCGTTACGGAACGTCATTTCCAGGAGAAACGATAAAATAAATTCGAAGATGAGATCCTTGCAGATTGCCGCTCGTGCGTCCAAAGAGTTCGCCGAAGTCCCTCGCAAATCTGCCGAGCATACCTCGTATTCGCGATCGTACGAGGGTATGAGAGAGAATTTATTTGAATATCTTGGGTAATCTCGGTACGAGGCATGCACTTACGGACTGATATCTAGTCCTCTGTGCAATGGAGATGCAGTCGTGGCAAATTAAGGAGTTCCTTTGTATTTATAACGACGTATGTATAATTCCTATTCGTGCTTAGAATTACGTTTCTTTCTTCTCGACTAACGACACCGGCATTCCCACAAAACCGGTAGAGATCTTCTGTGGCTGGCATGTTTTTCAAACATACACATATCCCAGCTGTATCAAAGAAACATCTCGATCTCAAAAGTAGCAAAAGATATTTCGAATATTAGAGATAACAGACGAAAAATCCAATAAATCATGATAACGTCGTTCCCCGTTTTCATCGGTACCGCAAGAAAGTTTGGCGAACTTCTTTGAGGATGGGGTGGGATGGGGATGGGGAGGGGAGGGGAGGCAGTCGTACAAGCATCGTTCGATCGGAGAATCCCCGAAGGACAAAGAAAGAGAACTCTTAATCCTGATACTCGCGGTTATAGAGGGTAGTTGGAGATAGGGGGTGGCTAGCGAGCGGGGACGAAGGTAATGGCGCGCGGGTGTTTGCGAGGGCACCGTTACCGTAGGAAAGCGCGATATTATCGTCGTAGAAATATTACTCAGAAAATTGCCGGCGTGACTCCGTCCAGCCTCGTTAATTACCGTGAATTACCCATAATTATAAGGACTGTAAAAGTTTTTACTATCGTCGTGGGGCAAGCCACGGGGGCCATGATACAGAGCCTCGGTGGGCCCACCTTGTCTGCAAATTCGCTGAGGTGTAACCTCCGTTCTTTGACTCGGCACCGTTTCCGCCTCTACGAAAAGGTGCTCCTGCGTTTCCCCAAACACCGCTATGAAACGTACCTAATTAGACACTTCGCTAATAAAAGTTTCTTTTCTCTTTCTCGTTAACGCCAACCAGATCGGCCGACCTCCGGCCCCTTCTCGCTTTCTTTCAAATTTATGTCTCCTAGCTGGGAGAAGCGAGAGAATTTCAAGCGTAGACCGTGGAATAATTTAGATATTACGATCTACCGATGTTACCGTTCATATATTTGAGAAAACGTATATTCGATCCTCCTGACGAATGGTAGGAAAGATCGTTTAAAATCGTTAACGAAAAGCCGACGTAGATTAAATTCTTTGATTATTTTTATTCTTATATATATGTGTGTGTGTGTGTGTGTGTGTACATATGTATATACATATGTGCGTGTCTTCCTTTCCAATAATTTTGACGGCAAAACGATTAATTCATTACAATCACTTTTCGATAGTATTTTAAATCTTCTATTAAAAGAGATTATAAAGTCGATATCTTCATGTACCCTTTCGATACACGTACAGGTCGATACGAATTCGAGCAATCGGTAGGTTGTCGTACGGATTTAAGGCTGATGCGCACGGATCCTGTCACCATTACAATGGACCTTAACACCCATCAGTCAATACGAATGCACTCGTTCGTCCTTGATAAACGGATGTGCACGCTTTATGGGCCACCTGTTGCACGTACGCGCGTCTCCTTGTCGAACTTTTAGACTTTGCATTCGGACGGAAGAAGTGTGTCGACCATCGATATCAAGATGGTTCCTGAATAAACTCTTCTTCCTCAAATTCGAATCGCTTTGTTTTTCTTTGATTAATAAATGATATTACACGTTCGTGAAATAACAAAGAATATAACTAATCGTTATTCGTAATTAGAATAAGAACTCGAAAGAGGAGGAAGAGATATTCAGGCGTTCGACATTAAAATCTGATAAAAGGGCACTACGATCGGTCACTACGTTCTTAGTTAAGAACTTCCCTTCTCATGTATGCGAGTAACCCTTAGCAAAGCCCGGAAATAATTCTCCACGGCGTCGGTTGCGTCTACGCTCCAGGATCTATTCGGTGCGATTAAGCGTGCACCTGGGAACACCTTAGAGGTAGCGACGACACGGCAAACATAGCGGTTACCGGCGGCGACGTTCCTACAACCGTAGAACCGGTGGAAACACCTTTATCTGCCGGCCGAAACGGCCGTTTCCGGTATCAGGGAACGACGAAACTCACGGGCCGAACTCACCGGGGCACTCAGGCCACCACAAATCACTGGCAATCTTGATTTACTTGTGTTTGCCCATTGGCTCGGTATCACTTCTACGGTAGTAAGTGTAATATACTCGGCCCCAAGTGTCGGCCACCTAAGCAACCCTGCAAGCACCCCCGGTTTACCATTAGGAAGCACGAGATTAGGTACTCCCTGGCGCTACTGGAATACCGTTGATACTATCGTTGATACACACGTAGACGACGACCCACTGCGAACGTGCGCGTCGAGCACCGATACACCCTCACACGAGAAAATACACAGCACCCTCGCGTGCAGCTTCCACCCAACTGGACTTTCCAAAAGCCTCGAATAAAAGCCTCGTCACGGTGAACTCGATAGGCGTTAAGGATTTCCGAGGAACCATCCTGCGGTTTCCACGATCCTGTTTCTTCCATCGATCGTTTCGAACAACTCTTTCTCCATTATCGAATAACGCCCGAGCTACCTTCTTTGTTTTTTTTCTTTTTCTTTTGTTAAGCGATCGTCTTGCTATATATAACGTTCTTACATCGGTAGATCGTTGTAAATGTTTAGAATCGAAGTTGGTTGCATCAAACGAGGATCGAACATTCATCGTTTCCTAATCTATACGGTGTTCGAGATTTTTCCAGCTCAAACGAATATAATACGAAATGATTAACGCGATCGCGAGCAAACGCGAACCTTCGACGCATGAACCCTCTCCGTCGGCAAAAGCGTCGCTATACAAATATGGAGTGACCACCGTTACCGGCGGATGGAAGCACGGTTTTAACACGGCTCGTGCATTTCCCTAATGATTTACAAGCATTATTGGGTATTAATTTCAATCTACGCTTGCGAGGGATAGAATGGCGCGTGACGTGGACCGACGCAGATAGAGAGAAAGAGAGAGACAGTGGGAAAGAGGGCGGGAGGAACGGGAAGAGGATAGCTCGACGCCGCACGTCGCGGGCTACAAATCAACCGTTCCGAACAAATTATGAATGATATATTCGTTGAGCTCGCTTGATATATGTATATCTCTCGTTGGTTTCACCTAACTGCCGTTGCCCCGGTGCTTCGAAAATTTCGCTCGTACTTTGCGGATAAATATGTGGAGATTTTAAAAAGTATTTCGACCGCGGCACGATTCGTAAAAGATCGTCGAGCTCTATCGAATTTCCCCAACTTTGATTTATTAACCGTTCTAACGGAAAGATAAAAAATATTTTTCCGCAAATTTGGAACCGATATGAATATATATATCTACATATACATATATATATACATATACATATGTATGTATATATATATATATATATATATATATATCGGCTCATCGTACTGATCTCGCGATCTCTCATTATCGGGCTTGCATCGAATAATGAACCCGTTTTCGGAGGATCGCGTAATCATAATCTGAATCTGTTTCAACTCATCGTCACCATATCCGCTATACCGAACGAGCTTTCAAACGCATACGCTTGTATCAAACGTCATGTTCATTAACAGGTTCTCTCCAGCGGTGCTTTGTCGTTGACGTTCCGAATCACCCGGCGAAATCCAAACGCATTTTTTTCTCCGCGCAACGACCGCGAACGTCGAGAACGACGATCGTTTCGTTCCGTCAAAAAGATCAAGTCCGTCGACCACGCGATAAAAGTAACGCGATAACTGTACGTCATTCTCCCTTTCTCTATTTATCTCTTTCTTTTTCGACAGCTCTCTCTCTCTCTCTCTCTCTCTCTCTCTCTCTCTCTTTCTCTTTCTCTCACCTTCGAACGAGTATTATTCGCTCGGTGTTTTTCTGTTTTCGAAAACATTACGAGGCCGACAAAGTGGAAATGTTCGATACGAGAAAGATTGAGAGAGAGAGAGAGAGAGAGAGAGAGAGAGAGAGAGAGAGAGAGAGAGAAAGAGAGAGAGAGAGAGCCTTCGGCGTATACCGCGCCGAATTTGTACATAACGCTCGCAATAACTTGCCGCTATAAAAGCCATCGACAAATCAAATTTTGACGTGATTCACTGGCCGGCATAAATTCCGGGATCCAGGCAGGAGAGACGGCGGTGACACGGACATGTGTTCGTCCTCTCGCTCTCTCTTTTCCACGAGTTTCACCTCTTTATCTTTCTCGCTCTCTCCGTTTTTCGT
Organism: Vespula pensylvanica; assembly: GCF_014466175.1. Taxonomy (NCBI): domain Eukaryota; kingdom Metazoa; phylum Arthropoda; class Insecta; order Hymenoptera; family Vespidae; genus Vespula; species Vespula pensylvanica. Next base: position 2,550,635 of record NC_057706.1, on the reverse strand, counting down.
TCGCTCTCTCGTCCGCACTCATCCTTCTATATGGACTCGTCGGTCGTTCTTCCACAACTTGCCCGCACCCCCACCCAACGGAGCCTCACCCCTCGTACCTCCCTAACCCATCCCATCCCACCTCACCCCACTTTCAATCCCCCGTCTCTCCACCGCCCCTTTTAGCCCCTATCGTACTCGTGACGCGGCTATTTATCGTTTTATACACCCGTCGGGCAAGTTTTGCTGGCATAGCACGCGCGCGTAAACCGTTCACGGTCGTCGTGCGTGCGTCGAAACAGTGTTTCAACCGGTATATCTACCGAAAAGCTACGATTTCTTCTTCGTTAATCAGAACGAGACCTAGCGCAAGACGTTTCTTTTTTTTTTTTATAATTAAAGAAAGAAAGAAAGAAAAAAGAGAGAGGGAAAAGAAACGGGTGGCTTGCGGTGGATGTGGGAAGGGTGGAAAGAAAAGGAGAGGAAATAAACCGAGAAAGGGAAGAGAGAGAAAGAGAGAGATAGAAAAAAAAGAAAGAAAGAAAGATAGAGGATGAGGAGGAGACGACGAGAAGAACGAAGAAAACGGGACTTGAGACGTTATGCATGGTAAAGTAAAAAAGAGAGCACGGATCTCTTAGAAGTCGTCGCGTGCCTCGGGTGTACGCTACTACTCCTAACGTCCTTTCCGTTTCTTTTCCTCGGCCCGTAAAACCCGCGGCAAAATTTGCAATTCGAGATACGAAAGAAAAGAGCCTTACGTCTCGGCCGGTTCGCCCCCGGGCTCAAAAGCTCCTTCTTGCGCGTCTTTGACTTCGGTCTTTCGCGAGGGTAATGAAAGAAACGGGAATAGCGGCTTCGTCCTGCTACCGGACGAGAGACTCACTCTCTTTTTCCTCTTTCTTTTTTTCTTTCTGTTTTTTTTTTATCTTTATCTCTACCTCTATCTCTATCTCTTTCTATCTTCCCCCTCGTGTCACGTAGACACGTTAAAGACATCTTCCGCGGCTCTACCTCTAACTCCCACCCCTAACTCCACCGTGCAACATGCCTTCGGCCGAAAATAAACGTTCTCTATCTCTGGTAATAACACGTCTATTGAAAATTCGGATTATCGTTGGCCCCTTTTGACGGCACAAGGTCGTCGGAATTTTATCAGATAAAGTAAATAATACCATGATTCAAATCTCCGCTATCGTCCAAATCTACGTTAGCGTTAGCTATATCGTTAACGGAACGAGAATTCCATTATAATTTCGAACGATTTACGGTGCCGATTTACAATGAAATAAGCCGATAGCGACGGGGTTTCGTCGAAACGACACGTTCTTTGTGTAATCACCCAGCAAAACATGCGAATGTGAAATGATCCAACAGATAATTAGATACTAATTATAGAAATTAATTCGCGGCGTTTCATTCGTGTGATATGTATCGAAACGTTAGAAAGAGATCGCTCTTTTTTGTTTTTTCCTTTTTTTCCTCTACAAACCAACGAAATCATTTCCGACATTTTCTTTCAATTTTCCTCTCCCTGGACAAAAGAAAGAATTACGAATTAATGTGAGATGCCGTTCGTAATGCAGGACGATGCGCTTCGAAATAAGTTGTCGTCGCTCTTTATCTCCAACTTTCTCGTACCTATCGAGAACGGATAATTTCGATCTGTAAATAGGAAAGTTCTATTTTCCATGACTTTCCAGGACTTCCTGAAATACCATCATTCCTTCAAAAAGGACGAGCTAACCGTTAAGACCGGCTCTAAGATCTTTGTGGCGCTTGAGGTTGCTTCTCCAATTGGCATTAAGGGCCCATTGTTACCCATGACGTAGTTAACGACAACGACTTGTGCCATTCGATTTCCAACGTTTCTCAAGCCTGGTAGCAGCGCTTCGAAACGACTTACGTGGTCGCTCCGTTCTCCTTGCAATGGCACTACGGCTAATCCTACAAAACAGCGTGAACTTAAACCTTCCATTTCGCAAAGGAACAAGATTGGCCCAACGCCAAGGAAAAACTACGACCGAGCTTGTCCTACATTCGCGTCAAAATAATCCTTCAAATTCCCTTGAATTCTCATCGATCGATAAGCACCTACATACATACATACATACATACATACATACATACATACATATAAATATAGATATAGTTAAGTATATAGATACGTATGTACCTACGTACATACATAGAGTTCGAGATTACGAAAGAATAAGATATCGGAAAGAAAGCAGAAAGTAGTGGATACGCGTAAAAAGTATCATGGATAGGAAGAAACGCGAGTTCTCGTGCGAGAGAGAGAGAGAGATACGAAACTACTAACGTCTCTAACGGCTCATCTCTAGTACGCGCTCAAAAGACAAAGAAAGAGAGGAAGATTGAGAGAAAAAGAGAGCGAGGGAAAGAGAGAGAAGAGAGCTTCTCGGTGGTTGGTTCGCCATGCGATATAGGTACATAGTTTCGCGGTACGACGAGGGCGAGGCGTTTGATTCCGAGCTGCCGAGTTTACGATCCAGCCGTGACGTAGTCGCAAACTGCGGTGCTTGCATACGTAGGTAGATAGAGCGGAAGAAGAGAGGACTCGCGTACTCTCGCGAGCGCACGAGACTGGCTGGTGGGGCTGCTAGAGAAGAGAAGAGAAGAGAAGAGAAGAGAAGAGAAGCGAAGAGAAGAGAAGAGAAGAGAAGAGAAGAGAAGAGGAGAGGAGAGAAGTGGAAGGGAACACACGCGCACGATTATAACGTCACATACCGGTTGTAAGGTATACAAGCCGACGCCCGGAGGCTTGCTTTCTCTCTCCCTCTCTTTCTCTTTCCTTCTCTCCCACTCACCCTATCTCTCTCTTTCTATTTCTAGATATAACCGGAGAAACGACGGAGAAGCGACGGAGAAGGTTCGAGGAGAAGGAGATAGAGTCAGTGATGGTAGTGGTGGAAGTGATGGTGGTGGAGGTGGTAGTAGTGGAGGGTGAACGTGGAGGGAGGACGGAATGTTCGGATTATCGCGAGAACCCCGTTGGAATCCGTGGCACCGCGGGGACGGAAAACGGGAGCGGAAAACGGGGGCGACAGATAAGAACCGTAGCTGGTGTGTCACGTAGCGCTTTGAGTGTGATGGTTGTTCTACTCCTACTCCTACTCCTACTCCTACTCCTACTCCTATCTCTTCTCTTTCTCTTTCCTCTCCACCCTTTCTCTCTTCTTCTTCTTCTTGTTCTTCTTCTCCTCCTTCTTCTTCTTTTTCCTCTTCCTCTTCTTCATCTCTTCTACCGATTCTCTTGCACACGTACGTACTAACACCAACGTCTAACTACGCATCGACTCCATCCATTCGACACCCCCGCTCTTTCAACCCTTACACCAATCCTCCAGTTCAATATACAAGCCCTATAGCTAAGAATCGGATCTTCGTGCTAGCGTTTCCGTCAAACGTCCTACCACATGTCCCTAACCCTTTTAAGTATCGTCCTTCACGAAAGGTACAAGTCTGACGCCTTACGACGTTTCCCTTTCCTTGATAATAACGTCGTCTATCCCGTATCATTTAACGATTTATGTGCGTTTATCCGTGTGGTAGACGAGGTAAGAAAAAGGAATCGATAGTTTGATCGATATCAAACGAATCTAAAGAAAAAATAAATCAAATAAAGAAAGAGAGGGAAAGAAAGAGCAATCAGAAGCGAGAAAGGACTCGCGAGAAAGTGGACTTTGATTTTCGTCGTTACCGAATGGGCGTCCTCGTACATAGAAAAATGGGGTTAAAAAGGGTGGTATAGCTCCAACATCGGTGCCGTAACTCAGTTTCGTTAACTTCGAGTTCGTGGGAAGAGCAAGGAAGCGCGCAAGGGTTATGGCACTCGAGATAGCAAGGCAAAGCGTGGGTGGAACGGGGAAAGCAATCAGAACTTGGGCCATTGCTGGATATTACGGAGACGTGAGAGATGTCTCCTCAATCATATTAATTGCCTAGATAACCGCTACTTCGACGTCGGCCACCGTCGCCAACTCCTTCCCCGACACGTCTCCTTTCGTCTCGCGACTCTTACGTACGCGTAAAATAATCTCAGAGGGCGTTTTATAAATTATTTTTCTAATGGGCGTGTCCACTCCCGTTACATCTAATTTCCATTGCATTCGTTACTACGTTACGCTTTGCATCGGTGTCAACCGAAGGAAATCACTTACCCGGAAATATCGTTCAATGTAAACGAAACGCGATCCAATGGGAAACAATGGCTCTCGACAAAATTTATTATCGCGTCAAAAGGACCCTCGTTATTTCGCGATACTAAAATTACCTGGCACGCATTACGCTAATGCAATCCTGTCTATGTTACGCACGAATGTGTGGATTTGTCACGATATTTGTACGCGCACGTTATTGCGATGATATCGATACCGGACGATAATTATGTTTCACCATGTTCCTCGAACAAGAAACTCGTACATTCGCGATAGAAAATTTTCATTGTTGCGAATCGAGAATAAGTAGCTTCCTAGCAGTAACGAGGCGTTCCATCATTTTCGAAAGGCTTCGTAGGAAAAATCACTGACGTATGCAACAGGTATTGCTTTCCACTCGTAAGCTTCTATAACGATTGCTGCTGACTCTTCACGACTTTCTTGAGTGCCATCATCGCCCAGGATTCGCGATCTTGGCTGCTTCACCAACGATTTTCTTTTCCAAGATATACCCGAATGTTCGCGCTGAGAAAAAACACGGACCGTGTTTTGCAGCATCCCTCTTTACGTATACGTATACGTGTCCCAGGAGATACGGTAAACCTAGATTTAATGAATACGAATCGCCAACATCGACCATAATTCGTATGCATAACAAAAGCCATACCTTTCCTGCTCCTTCACATACTTATGACCGTTTATGCCGTATACTAAATGTTGCTACGTGCCGACCAAAGTGCGACTCAGCGTATATAAAACGAACCGACCAAGTCTCCTCAAAACAGACGAGTTTGCTTTGAGCTATCCTGATTCAGCTCAACTCGACGTAATCTTATACCAACAGATACACGTCTGCTTACGATCAAACCCGAAAAAAGTTCGGATTAGTTCACCTTTATATTTTGCTATATATATTTATGTGTGTATATATATATATATATATATATATATATATATATCAGAACACACACACATACACACACATGTATTTAAAAAAAAAAAAGAAAGAAAGAAAGAAAAGTCCTGTTTAGGTAACGGTGAACCAAACAGAATATCAAAAAATTTAGCCAAAGCTCGTAAAGTCTGTACCGTCGAAATATAGTTCGTATCGGTGGATTCACGCGAGCAGAGCAATATCGATCGCGCGCCATCGTTCTCCATAAAACGCAAGATCGAAATCAGAGAATGGGGGAAGGCGGCTCTGCGGTGCAGTAATGTCGCAAAATATTCGCGTTTTATTAGGTCGATCGACCGGGGATAATCGGCGACAATCAAGTTTCACGGCAGTGATTGGCCCGGCATAGTCCGATGCCAAATGCAGCTGCATATGCATGATGCAATCTCATATCCACATCCGCGTCCCGCGTTATGCCACTGTCCGAGCTACGCACATGCCGAGGAGAAACAAGAGGAGAAGGGAAGAGATAGAGAGAGCGAAAGAGAGAGAGAGAGAGAGAGAGAGAGAGAGAGAGAGAGAGAATGAGTGAATGAGGAAGAGGAAGAGGAAGAGGAGGAGGAGAGGGTGAGTTGCAACGAGCAACGAGAATACGGTCGCCGTGTGGGTGGTAGTTTCGATTCCCACCGCGGTGTGTCATTACTCGTCATTATCCACCTATCAAATCGCTCAGCAATAACTATCTGACCGTTGCTGTTACGCACTCTCCCCTCTTCCTACGGAGCCTGGTCCACATGAGCCTGGCTTACCGGCAATCAAAGCGTCTCCATTCCTGAACCACTCCCGGCTAGCCGCATTGGCAACCACTGTTCAAGGCTGATCATCGAAATTCCACGTTCGCTGCCGGGACACCCGTTCGAATACTCGTTGCACTCCCACTAGATGATTGATTTCTACCGCGCATTAACGGTCTCCAACGTCTACGTGGTTGTTTGTTTCCCGACGACGGTAAAAACCGAAAGAACGCACGGTTTATAGCGAATTTCGGATCGTACGAATATCGATGAGGAAAATGGATACTCCATGGTAAAAAACGAGTACCGCGAAGAGATTACTATTTATTTATTATATCCGTAATAATTATTTAATTCTTTTAATGCGAACGAGTGCACCGATACAGCGGATTATTTTTCGGGCATTATCGGAAATTGGCGGGCGAGGGTGTTTTTACAATCGATGACCAAACAAAATACAAATTACAGAAGTATGTTGCGAGGAATGGGCAATTAATTACATAATCCAAAAGTAATTTGCGGTCCAATATGAAATTTAATTATGAAAATAAATTATTACGTCTGTCTCTGGACTCACTCGCACGTAACATGACACTAAAATTTAATTTCTGTGATTAAAGGTGGAAACAGCATTGTACGAGAGATTTTTCTTTTACCATTAAACGTATAATTGTAAAATTTTCATTGTAACGTGCGTATTTATACCAGAAGTAGATCTCTTCCATTCTACTGGACATATCCCGAACATGTGAGTGCACTGATATTTCAAATTATACATTCTACGCGCGATAGTTATTCTCGTTTAAAAATTTAATGACGTTTGTCTGAAAGCATCGCATCGTGACGGACGGAACGAAGAAGTATAGCTCTATAAAAAACGAAATAGAGATGCATCACATTCCCCGTGTAACGTAATACGATTTAATGAACGAACGAAAGAATCTTTAATGTTGTTACAAAGGATTCAAGAACCAGACGGCAATACGCACGAGCGTTTTACATTTCGCAAGTGTATAAATTAACGCCCGAGCAACCAGTACATTTTCGCGAAACGGTGGAAACACGAGAAATTAATACCGGCAACACGGTAACCATACGGCACCGCACTTGAAAGCGGACCGTAACAACCGTAAAAACGTCTCGATGAACGTTCACCAGCAGCCAGACCTTAAAAAAATGGTTAAGTCGGCATTATCTCGTCGAGGTACCAGATGAAACTCAAAGAATTCCAAACATACCGCACGCCGAAATTCTTCTCGCTAACGACACCAAATGACTCTCTCTCTTTCTCTCTCTCTCTCTCTCTCTCTCTCTCTCTCTCTCTCTCTCTCTCTCTCTCTCTCTCTCTTTCTCTCTCTCTCTCTCGAAAGTTTAAGAAGCATTCCATGGAAAAACGTTGACCTCGTCAAAAAGTTTTTGGCGTGAATTTCTCCAATAAAACGAGTATTCTACGAACGTGTAAGTATCTCTGGGGAAAAAAGAAAAATGAAAGAAAAATGAAAAAAAAAAAAAAATAGTGATAGCCAACTCGATAGGTTTAACACGCGAAAAAGATTCCGGAACGTCCTCTTATTCGTGAAGATCGGAGCTAAGGCCACACCAAATGGGAGTAACACCGTCGAGGTTTCCGGCTGGAAGTGTATGGCCGGATGTTATTGGCAGCAGAGTGGAACCATTAGTCGCGATGATGGATGCCTGACAGGAACGCAAGCGTCCTACCCTGCCGGCAGTTATAGTAAGTAATGGCTTCACTCTGCGCGCCCTGAGAAAGCCTCCGCGAGCGCCGTCGCCAGCGTCGCCGCTGCGGCCCCGTCCTCGCCGCGCCAGCCCAGTAATAACAACAAATCTTGCCTATATTAATTCCCTGACAGACATAACTCTCGGTATATGGACGGTAACTCGGGAAAAATTGCGCGATGAAAACGTCGCCCCGACGAAATACGGGGTCTCGTATTACGCACGCACTTAGAACCACCCCACCCTCTTCGTCTTCCGGTTTCTCTCCTCAAAACGGAGAAGCTTGTTGTCACAAGAGCGTCGTTCAAACAAGATATCCAACTACTTCAACTATCAAAATAAAATCTAACGTCTTCACCTTCTCGACAGTATCATTTTTGTCATATCATAACACACGTTAGATGATATGTAGCCTTTATAGAATATGAAAAACATGAAAATTCCAAATATCTCCAAGATAGAACGAACATCTAACTCAGCCTTTACGTGTTGAAACGCAAGATAATTTCTCGCTTTTCGGAATAGCACGATCACAAGCGCACCGAACGAGCCCCCGATGTAACGCGGAATCGTTGGAAGATTCTATCGCTTACGGTAATATTCGCGCTATACCTACATCCTACCAAACCCTCTCTCCCAAACCCTCCATCCTCGCCACCGATTCCTTTCAAAGTCGCATTTCACGCTGTCGCATAGCCATTCCGGCCTCCATTTTCTCACCGCCTAATCGCGCGTCCTCCAGCTGCGTGCTCAACACCCGAACGGTTTAGGAAGCGCGGCCAATTATTGTTAGGATAATCTGCCGCGAGCCTGCTGGGACTGTTTAAATTAGTGAGAGGGTGGGAGTGCCGCGGCTGCAAACATCATAGGAACGTATATAGGCCGTATACCGCTGCTGCCTACCGTAACGGGGGTTGCTGAGGAAGGGGTATGAAGGTGGAAGAGGAAGAGAGAGACAGACAGAGAGAGAGAGGGAGAGAGAGAGAGAGAGAAGAGGGTTCCGTACTCGAGCTCCAACCCCTGCCTCTTCGCCTCTACCGTTCATCCGCCTAAATCATTGATTGTTGCATTATCTGTTATTGGCAATGCAATTAACCCCTTACAGTAAAATAGCGACGGCTCGTCGAAGCTCTCTACTGCGCGCAACTGCGTCCTGCATGCAACGGAGCAACCGGCCACGTGTGCCGCACCAACGCGACCCTATCTACATGCAATCGAGAAAGAGAGAAAGAGAGAGAGAGAGAGAGAGAGAGAGAGAGTGAGAAACAGAATTGATTCGTTATACACGAGCGCGTAGCTCCTCTCCGCGCTTCTCCTTCTCCATCTTTCTCTTTCTCTCGTTTTGAAACTCCCCTCCAACACAACTTGGAGTAGCCAAATCCCGAAACTCGAATCCGCGACAGGATTAAACGCAAGCTTTAGCCTGCCTCCCTCTCTCGGCAACATCGTTGTCCCTTCAATGCGTTCAACGCGCACATGCACGCATCACCGACGTTACCCTTCTTCACCGCACTCTCTGGAAAACTTCTCCTCTCCTCGGTGGCGTCCCACGTTTAACGGACACACGTACACACTGACACAGAGAAGATCGCGCATGTTATTCCGCGTATATGATCAGGTGCAATCAGGTTAATAATTGTTACGACCGATGCCGTAACGTTCCAGGAGCCGGTGGGTCCGGTAGAGGCTGCACGCTTCGTTAGGCGTGCACGCATATCCACAAACACACATATCCCAAGAGTATTACGTCCTGCCGAAGAACTACGATGGAAAGGGGAACGCGCGATGCGGTGAGCGTTCACCACGAGAATCGTATTCGATAAACCGTAAGCCGAAGAATTCCACGTGATGTTTTGCCAACAGAAAGAAAGAAAGATAAAGAGAGAAAGAGAGAAATATAGAAGCATTTCTACGATTTGCTAGATTTAATAACGTAGAAGCACGATTAAAAACGATAGCGCATTCTAACGTCTTCGGCGAACTTCTTACTTTTTCCCTTGATTTAATTCGAGAGTGCAATCGAGCCTTTCACGGTTAAGGAGAATGCATCGTCAAACGACTTAACCACCCTGCTAGATCGTAAGTAGGAAAATAAACGACATCGTCTATTGGACCGCGCGGTTCAGTGCGCAGATACGCGCGATAAGTTAATGCCGGTAGACTCGAAGATCCGTAGCGAATGCATGTTGTAACTCCGTGATCCCGGTGTCGTTGGCTGGCTGCTTGGCTGGCTGTTGGCATGTAGCAACGCCAGTAGCACGCAAAATGCCGACTCGTAAGCGCCCGCGTAATATTCCTTGACGTCGTGCTTTGAAAATAGACGCGAGGAAGAGAAGGTGGAAGTTGCGGACCGGAATTAGCAAAGGGAGAGAGAGAGAGAGAGAGAGAGAGAGAGAGAGAGAGAGAGAGAGAGAGAAAGAGTAAGAGAGTAAGAGAAGAAAGGGTAAGAGTAGGCAAAGGAGGTACCCCGCGGACTCGACGCGAAGACCGGCTTAAGGCGCGTTGAATCATAACGAGGACTTATGCCGAAAGCCTCCGACAAGAAGCTGCCC